>NC_084549.2:16792500-16992500 GCF_033978685.3 Nerophis lumbriciformis | reverse complement strand
TCATGAGGGGGGGTACCCTCAATCATCAGGAGATTTTCTCCTGATGATTGAGGGTACCCCCCCTCATGAAACAGGCCTGTAGAGATGAAATAGTCTTGTGATTTTTTTCCCACACATACATATATTGCGCTCTACTACGGTATCGAGCACTATTTTTTGGATAACCTTATTAAGACATATATATATATATATATATATATATATATATATATATATATATATATATATATATATATATATATATATATATATATATACATATATACAGTCGTGGTTAAAAGTTTACATACACTTGTAAAGAACATAATGTCATGGCTGTCTTGAGTTTCCAATAATTTCTACAACTCTTATTTTTTGTGATAGAGTGATTGGAGCACATACTTGTTGGTCACAAAAAACATTCATGAAGTTTGGTTCTTTTATGAATTTATTATTTGTCTACTGAAAATGTGACCAAATCTGCTGGGTCAAAAGTATACATACAGCAATGTTAATATTTGGATACATGTCCCTTGGCAAGTTTCACTGCAATAAGGCGCTTTTGGTAGCCATTCACAAGCTTCTGGTAGAATTTTTGACCACTCCTCTTGACAAAATTGGTGCAGTTCAGCTAAATTTGTTGGTTTTCTGACATGGACTTGTTTCTTCAGCATTGTCCACACGTTTAAGTCAGGACTTTGGGAAGGCCATTTCAAAACCTTAATTCTAGCCTGCTTTAGCCATTCATTTACCACTTTTGACGTGTGTTTGGGGTCATTGTCCTGTTGGAACACCCAACTGCACCCAAGACCCAACCTCCGGGCTGATGATTTTAGGTTGTCCTGAAGAATTTGGAAGTAATCCTCCTTTTTCATTGTCCCATTTACTCTCTGTAAAGCACCAGTTCCATTGGCAGTAAAACAGGCCCAGAGCATAATACTACCACCACCATGCTTGACGGTAGGTATGGTGTTTATGGGATTAAAGGCCTCACCTTTTCTCCTCCAAACATATTGCTGGGTATTGTGGCCAAACAGCTCAATTTTTGTTTTATCTGACATTACATGGACAGAGACAAGACTCTCTGGAGGAAAGTTCTGTGGTCGCTTTTTATCGCTTTCCGCCGGTGTTTATATGTGTCGGGTCAAATTTCCGTCCCCGTTTATCTTCAAAGTAATTAACTTTTCGGTACAATTTCTTAAATTTTGATTTGCCGAAAGTTTTATCAATCACAAATACTGCCATCAATTTACACTCGGACAGTTTTGTTTTCTTTTGTATTACCGTATTTTTCGGACTATAAGTCGCAGGGGGTGCGACTTATACTCAGGAGCGACTTATGTGTTAAATTATTAACACATTACCGTAAAATATCAAATAATATTATTTAGCTCATTCACATAAGAGACTAGATGTATAAGATTTCATGGGATTTAGCGATTAGGAGTGACAGATTGTTTGGTAAACGTATAGCATGTTCTATATGTTATAGTTATTTGAATGACTCTCACCATAATATGTTACGTTAACATACCAGGCACGTTCTCAGTTGGTTATTTATGCGTCATATAATGTACACTTATTCAGCCTGTTGTTCACTATTCTTTATTTATTTTAAATTGCCTTTCAAATGTCTATTCTTGGTGTTGGGTTTTATCAAATAAATTTCCCCAAAAATGCGACTTATATTTGTTTTTTTCCTTCTTTATTATGCATTTCCAGCCGGTGCAACTTATACTCCGGAGCGACTTATAGTCCGAAAAATACGGTATATTTATAATGAATTAAGTAACGTTTATGACAACCTTTTTTTTCCAAAACACAATATAGAATGTGTGATATAACAGGATAATGCATACATTTATCATTTGTTTTCAAAACGGTTACAAAAAAGTGAGACCCCAAAAATTGACTGTGAGACCCCACTTTTATGACTTGATGGGGTCCCCGGGACCCCGTTTTGAAAGTTCCTAGCGCCAACACTGAAAACATAATATGTACCGTATTTTTCGGACTATAAGTCGCAGTTTTTTTTCATAGTTTGGCCGGGGGTGCGACTTATACTCAGGAGCGACTTATGTGTGAAATTATAAACACATTACAGTAAAATATCAGATAATATTATTTAGCTCATTCACGTAAGAGACTAGACGTATAAGATTTCATGGGATTTAGCGATTGGGAGTGACAGATTGTTTGGTAAACGTATAGCATGTTCTATATGTTATTGTTATTTTAATGACTCTTATACCAGGCACTTTCTCAGTTGGTTATTTATGCCTCATATAACGTACACTTATTCAGCCTGTTGTTCACTATTCTTTATTTATTTTAAATTGCCTTTCAAATGTCTATTCTTGGTGTTGGGTTTTATCAAATAAATTTCCCCCAAAAATGCGCCTTATACTCCAGTGCGACTTATACATGTTTTTTTCCTTCTTTATTATGCCTTTTTGGCCGGTGCGACTTATACTCCGGAGCGACTTATACTCCGAAAAATACGGTAAGTCCATCTTTAAAAAGAACACGCCACCTCACCCACTACCAGGATTGCTGGGGCTGGTCATGGCTCCAATGACGGCGTCAGTAGCCAGCGTTGCAATCAACGGCTCCGACTCAAACCACCGATTGAGGATCTAACATAAAAACAACACAAGCAGTGATGCCATCCAGTACAATTAATGCAAACGATTGGGACAAACCTTCATGATTGGTGCTGTTGTGATCTCATAAAAGTCTGGAATGTTTCTGCCCAGTTTCAGCCCTTGAAAAAGACACACTTTGACTGGACCGTCCATCTCTCCAGTCATGTCCCACGCTAGCTACGCACCACATTTGACGACAGGCTTCAGTGTTTTGGCTGCAGCCAGCCTCTTCCGCCACGAGCCGCTTGTGATGCCTGGAATGTCGACAGGGGGGGCATCCAGGAGGGGGTGGATGGCGGCTGCTAGCTTCTCAAGATACGAAACAAAACCTGAAAACGCCTGGGTGCCAGACGAGGACGAGATGACTTAGAGCAGGGATCTTCAACGTTTTTCCAGACCAAGGACCCCCAAACTGATGGAAAGAAGGAGCGGGCATCCCTACTTACAGTATATATCTTGTATTCAAGTATGATTGTATTTTACATTAAACTGGTCCTGTTTTTGTGCAATACTAGCGATATTTAAATAACAGTATTGTGCTGCTAATAACTAGGTGGCAACGAGCACTCTAATCATGAATATAATAATATATTATAATATGATTATTTATTCATGTTCAACTACATGACAGTGGAGTGGAACTAGCGCGTTAATAGCAGAGGTGGGTAGTAACGCGCTACATTTACTCAGTTACATCTACTTGAGTAACTTTTGGGATAAATTGTACTTCTAAGAGTAGTTTTAATGCAACATACTTTTACTTTTACTTGAGTATATTTATAGAGAAGAAACGCTACTTTTACTCCGCTCCATTTATCTACATTCAGCTCGCTACTGATTTTTATCAATCTGTTAATGCACGCTTTGTTTGTTTTGGTTTGTCAGACAGACCTTCAAAGTAGGATCTATCGCATGCCTGCGTTTCACCAATCAAATGCAGTCACTGGTGACGTTTGACTCCGTTTCACCAATCAAACAGAACCAGGCGGTAAAACAACAACAAGCTTAAGCTTACATTAACTCAACATCAAATTTGAGGAAGCACATGGCGGTAAGTAACGTTAGTAGATATTTTGGCTGTCACCGTAGGTTGATGTTAGCTTCCCTGCTATGAATCACTGTCAAATGTACATCGTGTGGGGACATTTATTAACGCACTGCAGCCTCATAGACACACACACACACACACACACACACACACGCACAGTCGCACACACACACACGCATGCATAGAAACACCAATCAGTGTGTTCCTAGGTGCAGCCCACACCTATCAGTTTATGGTTTGCGTAAAGGCTAACTTGTTATTTTCCTTTGTAATCTCTGCCTACTGAGCCTATGGTGCTGTTAAGTTATTGTGGCTCAATTTGCCTTCATTTTTTTAATGTTAATGTATTATTATTTAATATATATTATTGTTTGCTCCTGAACGCATCATAATTATCCCCTCAACTCCCCCCAAAATGGATTAACTCGCTGGAATATAAAGACAATATAACATACATCAATAAACGTGGATGCATATGAAAAAGTGCAATATATTTATCTGTACAGTAACCTATTTATTTATTTATATCTGCACCTTATTGCTTTTTTATCCTGCACTACCATGAGCTAATGCAACGAAATTTCATTATCTGTACTGTAAAGTTCAAATTTGAATGACAATAAAAAGGAAGTCTAAGTCTAAGTCTAAGTTTTAGTTGCTTAAGAGATATTCCTGGCTCTGAATTTGCTCATTGCTATTTTTATGTTTTTGTGCATTATTTGTTGCCGTCATTAAACAAACAGGTTACTCATCTGTTACTCAGTACTTGAGTAGTTTTTTCACAACATACTTTTTACTTTTACTCAAGTTTTGGGTGACTACTCCTTACTTTTACTTGAGTAATAAATCTCTAAAGTAACAGTACTCTTACTTGAGTACAATTTCTGGCTACTCTACCCACCTCTGGTTAATTGCTGGTTAACAAATAGGGCGTTAATTGCTAGCTGATAACTGGGGCGTTAATCGCTAGATGACAACTAGTGTGCTGGTCGCTAGCTGACAACTAATGTGCTAATTACTAGCTGACATTCAGCGTGCGAATCCCTAACTGACCACAAGCGCGTCAATTGCTAGCTGACGACTTAAGTGTTAATTGCTAGCGGACAACTAGAGCACTAATCGCTAGCTGAGAACTAATGTGCTAGTCGCTAGCTGGCAACTAACGTACTAATCGCTAGTTGGCAACGAGCGCATCAATCGCTAGCTGCAAATGGTAATAGCCAGCTGACAACAAGAGCACCAATTGCTAGCTGACAACTAGGGTGCTAATTGCTACATGACAACTAGAGTGCTAATTGCTAGCTATCTTAAACGCTAACATGAATCTAATAATATAATAATCTATTCATGTTTAACTACATGACAATGTAGTTGAACTAGCGTGTTAATTTCTAGTTGACAACTTGAGCTCGACAACTCGCTAGCTGATAACCAGAGCATTAATTGCTAGATGACAACTCGCGTGCTAGTGGCTAGCTGACAACCAACACACATGTCGCTAGCGGGCAACCAAAGCGCTAATCGACAGAGAGCGCGCTAGTCGCTAGCTGACAACAAGCGTGTCAATCACTAGCTGACAACTAGGGTGTTAATTACCAGCTAACAATTAGCACGCTAATCGCTAGCGGACAAATAGTGCGCTAATCGTTAGCTGACAAGTAGAGTGCCTATCACTAACTATATTAAATGCTAACATTTATATAATACAATGATTTATTCATATTATATGTTATCATGATTCATGTACAACTAAATGTGTTGGCTCAATGTGTGTTTAAAGATATTTACATATGTGGAAAAAGTGCGCAAATATGAAAAGATACCATTTTTTTAAAGTCTACAAAAATTTCACGGCCCCCCTGCAGTACCATTGTACCTGAAAGACAGGCATACATAATCATTACTAAAGATGTCCGATAATGGCTTTTTTGCCGATATCCGATATTCCGATATTGTCCAACTCTTAATTACCGATTCCGATATCAACCGATACCGATATATACAGTTGTGGAATTAACACATTATTATGTCTAATTTTGTTGTGATGCCCCGCTGGATGCATTAAACAATGTAACTTTACCATGAGTAAGTTGAAAAACTTATTCCGGTGTTACCATTTAGTGGTCAATTGTACGGAATATGTACTGTACTACTAATACAAGTTTCAATCAATCAATCAATCAAAAACAAGGTTTTCCAAAATAAGAGAACATCTTCAACTCCAGTTATGGAAAAAAAGTGCCAACATGGCACAGCCATATTTATTATTGAAGTCACAAAGTGCATTTTTTTTTTTTTAACATGCCTCAAAACAGCAGCTTGGAATTTGAGTTAATCCTAATACCCACTACAACTATGGGAAATACTATACTTTGATTTTCACAAAGTGCTTTTTTTTTCTTTTTTTTTTAACATGCCTCAAAACAACAGCTACAAAAACAATGAAGGCACACAGATTAAGTCCAGAGTATACTAGAGCATACTTGCCAACCTTGAGACCTCTGAGATTCGGGAGATGGGGGGGCGGGCTTGAGGTGGGCGGGGTTTGGTGGTAGCGGGGGTGTATATTGTAGCGTCCCAGAAGAGTTAGTGCTGCAAGGGGTTCTGGGTATTTGTTCTGTTGTTACGGTGCGGATGTTCTCCCGAAATGTGTTTGTCATTCTTGTTTGGTGTGGGTTCACAGTGTGGCGCATATTTGTAACAGTGCTAAAGTTGTATACACGGCCACCCTCAGTGTGACCTGTATGGCTGTTGACCAAGTATGGGTTGCATTCACTTATGTGTGTTAAAGCCGCATATATTATGATTGGGCCGGCACGCTGTTTGTATGGAGGAAAAGTGGCCGTGACGACAGGTTGTAGAGGACGCTAAAGGTAGTGCCTTTAAGGCACGCCCTCAATATTGTTGACCGCGTGGAAATCGGGAGAAATTCGGGAGAATGGTTGCCCCGAGATATTTTCGGGAGGGGCACTGAAATTCGGGAGTCTCCCGGGAAAATCTGGAGGGTTGCCAAGTATGCCCTACGTCCGTGTTTTACCGGATATGTACCGCTCCGTACAGGGGCGTTTTAAAAAGTCATTAATTTTACTTTTTGAAACAGATACCGATAATTTCCGATATTACATTTTAAAGCATTTATCGGCCGATATCATCTCTAATCATTACATTACCTCGGCATCTTTCTGGGAAAACTTGCCGATCTCCCTGCGGTTCTCGGCGCGATCTGAGCCCAGGATGAGTGACCTCGGCGGACCCCCGCCCACCCCCTCCTCCAACATGGGAGTGAAAGCATGGGGGTCCCTCAGGTGCACCTTCAGTCCATGTTTCTAAAAAAACAAAACACACAGGCGACTGTTTCAAAGACAAAACATTTTAGGACGTGAGCGCGCAGCCTTGTTTACCTTCAGCTCCAAGTCGGCGTAAATGTGCGGCCGCAACAAACTAAGCAGGTAGGAGCACCTGGAGAAGTGGAAACCTGCACGCACAAGAGCGGGATTACGCCAACATTCATAGCTGGTTGCTAATCATGCTAGCTATACACGGCCTTGCAGCAAGTGCAAACGTGAATAAATGTCTTTACCAGAGCACTCACCGCCTTTTTGTGGCCCTAAACAAGATTTAGTTTGTGGCCCCATTTCAGTATTTAATATTACTTATTTATTGTCTTAAGGGGCCCCCAACCCACCTTAAGCCTAACATCACCACCCCACATGCACCAACAAAGTAATTATTGACGTAAATAGCTTTTTAAAACACATGTAAAAACCTTATTTTGCTTTTCTGGGTGTTGTTGATAAATGGCTTCCGCTTTGCATGGTAGAGTTTTAACTTGCACTTACAGATGTAGCGACCAACTGTAGTTACTGACAGTGGTTTTCTGAAGTGTTCCTGAGCCCTTGTGGTGATATCCTTTACTCACTAATGTCGGTTTTTGATGCAGTACCGCCTAAGGGATCGAAGGTCACGGGCATTCAATGTTGGTTTTCGGCCTTGCCGCTCACGTGCAGCGATTTCTCCAGATTATCTGACCCTTTTGATGATATTACGGACCGTAGATGGTGAAATCCCTCAATTCCTCGCAATAGCTCGTTGAGAAATGTTGTTCTTAAACTGTTCGACAATTTGCTCACGCATTTGTTCACAAAGTGGGGTTCCCTCCGGGTACTCCGGCTTCCTCCCACCTCCAAAGACATGCACCTGGGGATAGGTTGATTGGCAACACTAAATGGTCCCTAGTGTGTGAATGTGAGTGTGAATGTTGTCTCTTTATCTGTGTTGGCCCTGCGATGAGGTGGCGACTTGTCCAGGGTGTACCCCGCCTTCCGCCCGAATGCAGCTGAGATAGGGACAAGTGGTACAAAATGGATGGATGGATGATTGATTAATAAATTTTAGATTAGAAAGTTGACGTGCGCTTTGAGTGCCGCTCAGAGACAAAATCGATTGGGGAAAATGGCGCAGATTGGCCAAAATGCGCAGGGAATGCGGAGTCATTTTCCGTGGATTACAAAAATCCACACTGCTGTACCAGCTGTACACGGACTACTCTAAAGTACAACCACGTTTAGTTTGTCCCCAGGATGGCAGCTTCTTACCAGGGAAGATCTCCTCAGTCACTGCAGCTCCTCCAAGCACATGTCTGCGCTCCAACACTGCTGTCTTCAAGCCTTCTTTCTGGAGATAGGCAGCCTTTATATATACACAAACACACAAAAACACACAATACAATTATACAATACATACAATACACAACAATACATGTCGGTGGAATAGTTGGAACTTACTGCCACTAGTCCATTGTGCCCTGCGGTGACCGGAAACAAATATATTAGTTTTCTTTCAACAATAAGAGCCTTTTTGTTTGAACAGAAGTTGCACCATTATTTTCCTCATTCGAGCTCAAATCTTGCAAATAATTTACATAAAGTCACACATTAACAATAGAGTACGTACACGCTCGTTTTTCCCTTGAGAAATTAAACATTTTTATTTATTTATTGATTTTTTACAGTTTTTTTTAACCGTGTGCAGAGCTTACCTCCCCCGATGACCAGTGCATCGTACCGGGATGGTGACGCGGTGTGTTTGCCTCTGCTTTCCAGCAAGTTCCGCGCGACCTGGGCGACCCTCCGTGCACGGTCAGTCCACATTGCAGCAGCCATTGCATATTGAAGCCCATCCCCTTCTGGTGCTCCAAAGTCCACTGCAAGTAACTCAAAGTTACTGGTGCATGAGTGAGGAATAATATATTTCGTATTAATCAGTCATTTTAGCTCCTGCTGTGAAGCATAAAAATGTGGCGGGAATTATTTTTATTAGTACTGCAACATCCCATTTATTTTTTTAAGACGTTTTTGCATTTGTTGTCATTACCCCTTTTGACCACTTGATGGCGGACTTGTAGCAGTCAGTGCTCCTATAACGGGCCACGTCACCAGTGGTAGGGGAACACTTGTTAAAGATACTGGATAGCAACCATAAAGCTGTGAAAACTATGATGCTGTGCTCCAAGTTTGGATTATTTATGGAACTTGTGTGAGCCCATGGCTTTACACTTTGCTCCATATATATATTTTGCATTCTACTTTAGTTGCTTTATTGAGTTTACAACCCCCTGGCGCTGTTTTGCACTGTTTCTGTACTTGTTTTGATTATTCTTTGCTTGTATGTAAATGTTGCATATTATAAATAAAGGTTTATTAAAAAAAAACAATAATAAAAATAAATAAATAAAGATACCGTATAGCTCAGGGGTGTCAAAAATAAATTCCCACGTGAGCCGGACTGGTAAAATCATGGCATAAAAACTTAAAAATAAAGAGACATTCAGATTGTTTTCTTTGTTTTGGTCCGAGAGCCAGCTCCAGCTCGTGGTGCCCAAGACGAGACTTAAAACCAGGGGAGACAGGGCCTTCTCTGTGGTCGGCCCTAAGCTCTGGAACACTCTGCCCCTCCATGTTCCAACTGACCCACTTTTATTCTCTGGCTTTTAACACTACGTGAGTTGTGTGGTCCTTGATTGGCAACACTAAATTGGCCCTAGTGTGTGGATGTGAGTGTGAATGTTGTCTGTCTATCTGTGTTGGCCCTGCGATGAGGTGGCGACTTGTCCAGGGTGTACCCCGCCTTCCGCCCGATTGTAGCTGAGATAGGCTCCAGCGCCCCCCGCGACCCCAAAGGGAATAAGCGGTAGAAAATGGATGGATGGATGGGTTTTACCCTTTAAAATTGTTTTTAATCATATTTATTTTTATATTGGTTTTATATTTATTTATTTTGTTTTTATTCAGTCAATGGTGGAGCTAAGGATAGTATTTGAATCTTGTTTTTAATATTCTTGTGCAGCACTTTGGAAACATTTTTGTTGTTTAAATGTGCTATATAAATAAAGTGGATTGGATTGGATTGGATTGGATTGTTTTACTTTGGCCAAAAATGGAACGAGCACATTCTGAAAATGTGCATATTACAAATAATACTCTTTTCAAAACACTTCAAGTTAGTTGAAAATTCTGAGGAAAAAATTGTTGCAGTTTCAAACACACAATAAAGAACACAATGAATGTAAACTTTGTTTCATATACAAACCCCAAAACCAGTGAAGTTGGCACGTTGTCCATCCATCCATCCATTTTCTACCGCTTATTCCCTTTGGGGTCGCGGGGGGCGCTGGAGCCTATCTCAGCTACAATCGGGCGGAAGGCGGGGTACACCCTGGACAAGTCGCCACCTCATCGCAGGGCCGTTGGCACGTTGTGTAAATCGTAAATAAAAACAGAATACAATGATCTGCGAATCCTTTTCAACTTCTTTTCAATTGAATAGACTGCAAAGGCAAGATATTTAATGTTCGAATTGAAAAACGTTATTTTTTGCAAATATTAGTTCATTTGGAATTTGATGCCTGCAACATATTTCAAAAAAGCTGGCAAAAGTGACAAAAAAGACTGATAAAGTTGAGGAATGCTCATCAAACACTTATTTGGAACATCCCACAGGTGAACAGGCTTATTGGGAACAGGTGGGTGCCATGATTGAGTATAAAAGCAGCTTCCAGGAAATGCTCAGTCATTCCAAAACAAGGATGGGGCGAGGGTCACCACTTTGTGAATAAATGCGTGAGCAAATTGTCAAACAGCTCAAGATCAACATTTCTCAACAAGCTATTATTGCAAGGAATTTAGGGATTACACCATCTGTGGTCCGTAATATCATCAAAAGAATCTGGAGAAATCACTGCACGTAAGCGCTGATATTACGGACTTTCGATCCCTCAGGCGTTACTGCATCAACAAGCGACATCAGTGTGTAAAGGATATCACCACATCGGCTCAGGAACACTTCAGAAAACCACTGTCAGTAACTACAGTTTGTCGCTACATCTGTAAGTTCAAGTTAAAACTCTACTATGCAAAGCCAAAGCCATTTATCAACAACACCCAGAAATGCCACCGGCTTCGCTGGGCCTGAGCTCATCTAAGATGGACTGATGCAAAGTGGAGAGATGTTCTGTGGTCTGACGAGTCCACATTTCAAATTGTTTTTGGAAACTGTGGACGTCGTGTCCTCCGAACAAAGAGGAAAAGAACCATCCAGATTGTTATATGCGCAAAGTTGAAAAGCCAGCATCTGTGATGGTATGGGGGTGTATTAGTGCCCAAGGCATGGGTAACTTACACATCTGTGAATGCACCATTAATGCTGAAAGGTACATACAGGTTTTGGAGCAACATATGTTTCCATCCAAGCAACGTTGTCATGGACGCCCCTGCTTATTTCAGCAAGACAATGCCAAGCCACATGTTACAACAGCGTGGCTTCATAGTAAAAGAGTGCGGGTACTCGACTGGCCTGCCTGTAGTCCAGACCTGTCTCCCATTGAAAATGTGTGGCGCAATATGAAGCCTAAAATACCACAACGGAGACTGTTGAACAACTTAAGCTGTACATCAAGCAAGAATGGGAAATAATTACACCTGAAAAGCTTCAAAAATTGGTCTCCTCAGTTCCCAAATGTTTACTGAGTGTTGTTAAACGGAAAGGCCATGTAACACAGTGGTAAAAATGCCCCTGTCCCAACTTTTTTGCAATGTGTTGCTGCCATTAAATTCTAAGTTAATGATTATTTGCAAAAAAGTTTCTCTGTTCGAACATTAAAAATATCTTGTCTTTGTACTCTATTCAATTGAATATAAGTTGAAAAGGGTTCGCAAATCATTGTATTCTGTTTTTATTTACCATTTACACAACGTGCCAACTTCACTGGTTATGGGTTTTGTACAAGTCTGGTGCCACCCCCCCAAGGGTAGAGCTTTAAATCAAACAAGACGCCGTCAGAGGTGCCGCGCGCTAGTACGTGACGCCAGAGTATATTCCAGCCTTTAAGTCGTCAACATTGTTGATGGTGTCCTTGTAATCATCGCTCTGATACATTGTTATTTACTCTCATCATTTATTGACCTTGTTCATTTGAGGTTGGCCTGCAGTAAGGGCCTACCTGAGAGTTTCAAGATGGGCTCTCCAGACAATACTGGCCTGCTTATAACGCCATTGCTCATCATCATCATCATCATCATCAGTCCGTAGGGCCATCATCCCCGGGAGGAAGGAATAGTTTTACCCGAGACAAAAACAAACGATAATCATGTTAGAGTTCCGTCTTTTCTTGGATGATGAGGAAATCTGGCTTGCTTTTTGCTTACACTACGTAAAATAAGTCTTCTGGTTATAAAGATCGCGCACTCTCTTGGAGTAAAATGAGTTGTTGAAGGGGATCTAGGATTTCCCCCTTCTTCTCCCATGGTGGATTAGAGCAGCATTAGCCTCGGGCAAGAGGAATGATCCTGACAGGCCGCACGCTTCAGGAATGTCTGCGGACAACAGTCAATACGCTATAACAAGATCACCAGCAGGACGTTTTGTTCTTGTAAGCAGAAATTAACACTTTGTTCCCCTTTGTCGGCAGAAATTCAACACTCATGCCTGCAGAGGCTCTCTCAAGCATTAAGGGAGACAATTCGATTATGTTATTATTCCGCACCATGCACCAAAACACAATCGTCACATTTCATGGAAAATAACTGCAGCCTAGAACGATTCGACCTGCATGCCAACAATGTACTGATGTACTGAAACATTTCGAATAATATTTTTTTTTCAGATTCGCTCCCTCTCCTCCCAGCTTGCTCTCTTCATTTTTGTCTTGTCTGAACTTTTTTGAAGCCTCTTTCTTTGCGCTGTCCTCAAATCAAGGACTGGGTCGGTCGGGCTGGGGTGCGAAGCGGGGCTGGGCACGTGCCGCGGCGGAGGGAGCCGCCGCCTCGCCGCCCGCCCTCGCCGCCCGCCCTCGCCGCCCGCCCTTCCTGCCGCCCTCGCCGCCCGCCCTCGCCGCCAGCCCTCGCCGCCCGCCCTCGCCGCCCGCCCTCGCCGCCCGCCCTCGCCGCCCGCCCTGCCGGGTGGCCTCGGCTGGCACCTAGCCCCCGAGGACACCTCAATGATGGACGCTTTTGACTTCCCTCCCTCCTCAACGACACCTGGAGTCGAACTTAGATCGGCCTCAGTCTATAAAAAACATTACATCATCACACCAGTGACGTGCGGTGAGGTTGATGGCTGGTGAGGCACTGACTTCATCACAGTCAGATTTACAAACATATGAACCCTAAAGAGTATCTTATTCACCATTTGATTGGCAGCAGTTAACGGGTTATGTTTAAAAGCTCATACCAGCATTCTTCCCTGCTTGGCACTCAGCATCAAGGGTTGGAATTGGGGGTTAAATCACCAAAAATTATTCCCGGGCGCGGCGCCGCTGCTGCCCACTGCTCCCCTCACCTCCCAGGGGGTGAACAAGGGGATGGGTCAAATGCAGAGGACAAATTTCACCACACCTAGTGTGTGTGTGACAATCATTGGTACTTTAACTTAACTTTAACTTTACACATACAAACTGTAGCACACAAAAAAGCACATTTAATTAAAAAAAACGTTATTATGGTCTTACCTTTACTTATAAATGCGCCGCTGTTGTGCTGGATTAATGCACCTCCTGACAGGAGTGTTATATCAACTAAAGCCCTCACTTCAACTTTCCACGTGCAAGATTGAATCTATTTAAAAAAGTGTAACCGAGGGTTTATAAATGTCGCCTATACTGTATGAAACTACAAAATAACAAACACGGAGGCTCCAGTTTACACGAGGACCACTTTATTTACCTTCTTTCAAAAACTTCCGCTCCACTCCAACGTGTCAAAATTCCGCTCTTAGCGCCTTCAAAATAAGAGCTCAAGGCATATACTGTATAACAGCGCATAACAGGAACTTAACATCACAAAGAGGAAAGCCGATAAAAATAGGTTACAAAAGTTATTTAATAAGAAGCCAAAAAGTGCAAAAACAATAATGTTCGTGTTGGAGGAGTTGTGAATTAGGTACACCTGCAGTCTGCAGGTGTATCTAATGTTGTGGCCCTGCAGTCATTCACAACTCCTCCAACACGAACATTATTGTTTTTGCACTTTTTGGCTTCTTATGAAATAACTTTTTTAAATAGATTCAATCTTGCTCGTGGAAAGTTTAAGTGTGGGCTTTAGTTGGTATAACACTCCCGTCAGGGGGTGCAAATTCTACGGCGGGGGTGCAGGAGGCGAGCCTCAGCCAGTGCGTCTTTTGCAGCCGTTTTATGATCGCTTAGCACAAGAAATATGTTACACACATACAGTTGTTGACAAAATAAACTGTACATTATATACCTCAGCTAACTAAACTATGGAAATGTATAATATAATTCATATAGCAATACGGTCTCACTGCACAGCAGGCCAGCAGTTAGCCGAGTCCACAATCCATGTTGAGGCACTGAGTGACGTGCCTCGACTGGCTGCTGTTCACCGCACCGTCTCTTCTCAGTATTTGAACGGCAAATGTGAAAATTCAGCGATTTTGAATAAAAATAATCTAAAATTGGTGAAGTTAAATGGAAAATAACTTTATAGTATAATCACTGGATACATTTAACAATTTAATATATATTTTTTACTTTTTACATTTTTTTTCTTTCCATGATGGCAGGTGAGGCCTCGTCTCACCTGCCTCTAGTGACTGCACGTCACTGCATCACACCCAAGACAATTGGGCACACGCGCACACACCCCCCACCCCCGTTACCTCCGTTTCTTACAGTGATGTGCAGTCAGGGGAGGCAGGTGAGGCGGGGCCTCACGTGCCAACATGGAAAGAAAAAAAATTTAAAAAGAAAAAATATTAATTAAATTGTTATAAGTATCCAGTGATTATACTATGAAGTTATTTTCCATGTAACTTCACCAGTTTTAGATTATTTTTATTCAAAATCGCTGAATTTTCACATTTGCCGTTCAAATACTGAGAAGCCAGTTGAGCCTCACCATGGATTGCGCAATGACTCGGCTAACTGCTGGCCTGCTGTGCAGTGAGACCGTATTGCTATATGAATTATATTATACATTTCCATAGTTTAATTAGCTGAGGTATGTAATGTACAGTGTATTTTGTCAACAACTGTATGTGTGTAACGTATTTCTTGTGCTGAGCGATCATAAAACGGCTGCGAAGACTCACTGTGTGAGGCTCGCAGTAATCCCCCCTCCTGGTGGTAGAGGGCGCTAGTGATCCCAGCAATCATTCTTGCGACTACTCGGCTGCAGAATAAGTGACAACAAGCAGCAACAGTTAGCGATCGTTTATTTTTTCCTCTCGTCTGGACTTTTACCATGGAGGATTACAAAAAGTTTTCTAAACTGGACTTTCAATCGAAGCAGGAGGTAGTACTTAAAGGAAGATTTCCATCGAGACAGAGAGACTTTTAAAACTGAAGAAAGATAAGGAAGACTTCTATAAACAAGTTATCGACGCTTTTGTTCAAAAGGAGCGGCGCATGGACTTCACTTATAAGTAAAGGTACGACCATAATGAAGTTTTTTTTATTAAATGTGTTTTTTTGTGTGCTACAGTTTGTATGTGTAAAGTTAAAGTACCAATGATTGTCACACACACTAGGTGTGGTGAAATTTGTCCTCTGCATTTGACCCATCCCCTTGCTCACCCCCTGGGAGGTGAGGGGAGCAGTGGGCAGCAGCGGCGCCGCGCCCGGGAATCATTTTTGGTGATTTAACCCCCAATGCCAACCCTTGATGCTGAGTGCCAAGCAACTTGTTTAAGTCGGGGTCCACGTTAATCAATTCATGGTAAAGTTACATTGTTTAATGCATCCAGCGGGGCATCACAACAAAATTAGGCATAATAATGTGTTAATTCCACGACTGTATATATCGGAATCGGTAATTCAGAGTTGGACAATATCGGAATTTCAGATATCGGCAAAAAAGCCATTATCGGACATCTCTATGCTTGTTCTATTTTTGGCCAAAGTAAAACAAAGAAAACAACCTGGAGTTGTCTTTATTTTTAAGTTATCATGCCATGATTTTACCAATATGGCCCACTTGGGAATAGATTTTCCTCCATGCGGCCCCCGAGCTGAAATGAGTTTGATACCCCTGCCATAGTGTCTCTGTGTTTGTGTTTTTCTACCAGCCTCAGGACAATGGATGCAATTTAGCTTTTGTGCATATTTATATATTATATACATTAATTCTAACTAAATTAATAATAAATAATATAATGAATATGTATGATTAAACTGTAAAAACAATTAAAGTTCAGATAAAAATACAACTTTACCACTTTAGTCATAATTAAGAAACTTCTCTCGGACTTTAGCTACAGACTTCTTCTCTTTATTTAATACAGAGTCATGTATAAAGAGAGTATGGCCAACTAAACAAACAGGCGCCATGACTGCTACGTGTGCAGCTGTGCCCGGATGCATGCAATTAGTTTTTCTGATGGAATAAACCAAAATAAAACATCGATATATAGTTCTAAACACACTCCAGCTCATAAACTTACAATAAAACATGTGTGGAGGGGGGCGTGGCCTGCAGGGCTGCCCTGAACGGGGTGTGTCAGGACCGGCCTCGAAGACAGCGACATGCGTAGATAACCCAGGTGGGCCTTGTTATCTAATCACCTGTCGCCTTTATTAGCGGCAGCCGTGATGAGACGAGTTGTTGGAGTTGGAGGTGCTGCTGAGAGACACAGACGCAGAAAAGACACTTTGCTGAAAAGCAAAAGACATTGCACGATTGGAGGAAAAATAAAACAGTGTTATACCCAGAATTCCGGGCTCTCCTGGCAGTGTGTGGTGGCCTGAAGAACCCACTAGAGGGCAACATCTACAACATGCTTTTATTTTGTGAAAGTATAATTTTGCGGCCGTATTCGATGCTCTCTGCTGCTACAATCCTGCAGTGTTTCGTAATTAGCAAGCACTCTAACACGCACCCGATGGCGCAGTAAACAAAACAAAAAAATACACAGAACGACCAAAAAAAACAACTTATTACCCTCTTTTTTTTTTTTGCTGACACATTGATTAATATGTACTTTCCGAATTCAAATAAATTAAATGAAAACGAAATGTACATTTGTAGTTTATTTAGGCATTTTAACACTTAATTGTGAACCAAAACATTTTTTGAATATGTTTTAAAAAAAAATTCTAAATATCTAAAAATGTTCAATATTTGAAGCAAAGGACAACTGTAATAAATAAATATTGAGACTTATATTCACTTAAAATATATATTTTAAAATTTTACTGATAACTAGCGCTCTGATGTTATGTAATAAATTGGAGTAGGTTAAAAAAATTAGGGGCCATTTTTAAATATTTTTTGTAATTTAATGGTTGAAATGAAATCTCAAAAAGATACTTAAAACATGTATTGTAGTCAAATGTATTTTATATTGAAATAAGGTAGACATGTATAGCCTGTAAAAATAAAAATAATCTATCCATTGTTTTATACTGCTTGTCCTCAAGGCTCATGGGTAATATGGAGCCTATCTCATGACACTATACCACTGTGCAGCCTAATACCAATAACAAGACTGTAATAATAACTTAAAACTGTTTACTAAAATTACATAGCCTGTGTAACTGTGTAAATAAAAATACAAATAAAATACAAATAATTAGGGTAAATATCAATATAATGGTTTGTTTCTCCATTATATTTAATTGTCCCATTATTATATTTAATTTCCTTATGGGCAAAAAAACTAGGGTATTAATAAATATATATCTAATCTAGTCTTCAATCTAATGTAATTATGATTAAAGTTGCTTTTTTGCTGCTTTTTCTATTGTCTTGTGACGTACATTTCAACTCAACTTTCTGTTGATGGGTTCTTTCCCCTTTACTCAGTGTCAGAGTTTGTAGGACACGAACCCCAAGATGCAGAGAAGGCGGAAGGCGTTATACGGGAAAACATGATTTAATGTTCATAAAGTAAAGGAAAAAACACAAACCAGGAACTAGGAACAGGAAACAGGATGCCAGGGAAACAAGAACTGGAAGACGAGGAACAAAAAGACAGCAGACTACAAACAGCTACAGAATATAGCTTACCGCTACCGCATCCAGCTACACTGACAACGACAAGTAGAAATGACAATGATCCAGCACTGACTGGAGGAGAAGGCTGGTTTAAATAGCAGCTGGCTGATTGACACCAGGTGTGGCCAGGTGCCAATCAGCCACAGCTGAGGGGACACAGCACTCAGGGAGACAAGTAGGAAATAAAGACAAAATAAAAGTGCTGGACAGAAAACTAAGACAAACGCAGAGAAAAAAATAAAACACAGTCAAACTGTCAGGGACAAGCCTGACACTCAGTGGCCTAGTGGTTAGAGTGTCCGCCCTGAGATCGGTAGGTTGTGAGTTCAAACCCCGGCCGAGTCATACCAAAGACTATAAAAATGGGACCCATTACCTCCCTGCTTGGCACTCAGTATCAAGGGTTGGAATTGGGGATTAAATCACCAAAAATTATTCCCGGGCGTGGCCACCGCTGCTGCCCACTGCTCCCCTCACCTCCCAGGGGGTGATCAAGGGTGATGGGTCAAATGCAGAGAATAATTTTGCCACACCTAGTGTGTGTGTGACAATCATTGGTACTTTAACTTTAACTTTAACTTTAACTTTAAGGGCTCAAACCAGACACCTGCAAGCAAGGAGAACAAGAAACTAAACAAACAAAAAAACAAGCAAAATCAACAACAGTGAAACAACTTTAAAACCTCTAAAGGCTTAGTGGCCACATGTGTGGACAGCACCTTTTAGCTCTTATTTCCAAAATTGTGTGCACTACTGAATTGGGGGTCTTATGACCGCTTATGTGGACACTTATACTGTCATCTGGTGGTGTCCGAAGAGTATAACATACAATGGAATTTGGAAAAAAAAGTGTAAAAATAAGAATTAGCATGTCACTAAACCATACTTGCCAACCCTCCCGGATTTTCCGGGAGACTCCCAAAATTCAGCGCCTCTCCCGAAAACCTCCCGGGACAAATTTTCTCCCGAAAATCTCCCGAAATTCATGCGGACCTGAGTGACGTGTCGACAGCCTGTTTTCACGTCCGTAAAGCAGTTTGTCTGACGTAAACAGCAATGTTGTGACACTCTTAAACAGGACAATACTGCCATCTACTGTACATGCATATGTGACAATAACATCTCGGGCTTTTAGAGAGTGCAGTGCACAACTGCGCACACAACAAGGAGACGAAGCAGAATGCATCATCAGAGAGGGTGTTCAGCATGGTTAGAAAAATAGTGACAGAGAATAGAACAAGGATGGACAATTCAACCCTTAACTCAACAATGAGTAGATGAGTGTTATGTGTGTGTATATGCGTAAATAAATGAACACTGAAATTCAAATATTTTTCTTATTTATATATATATATAATAAAATAAATATATATATATATATATATATATATATACACATATATATATATATATATATATATATATATATATATATATATATATAGCTAGAATTCACTGAAAGTCAAGTATTTCTTATATATATATATATATATATATATTTATATATATATATATATGAAATACTTGACTTGGTGAATTCTAGCTGTAAATATACTCCTCCCCTCTTAACCACGCCCCCCCCCCCCCCCCCCCCCCCCCCACACCATCTCCCGAAATCGGAGGTCTCAAGGTTGGCAAGTATGCACTAAACATGAAGTACACGTTTGTGTACTTATGGACTAAGTACATCATATCAAAAGATGATTCTTAGTTTTTATTCTAATTAGGGTCCAATAAGCCCAAATAGTAAAGAGAAATAAAAAAAGCATTTAAACAAACAGCTTGGGCCTTAAGAGGTTAAGAGAAGACTTGACTTGAAAGTTTAACAATCACAACATAAACTGTCTAAATACATGTTACAAATAGCTGCAGCCTGCTACCGTAGCCCCCACTCCCTCCCCTCTGTTGCAAGTCTCCAGATGTATGTTGTAATATGTATATGTGCTTTGCTATGGAGGTTTTTTCCCACTCAAACTGGGCCACCTTAGGAGCCCGGTCTAGATTGTATTTTTTTACTCATCCTCCCCCAGCGTTTACCTTTTTCCCATCTTTTACGGGGCGCCTTGTGGCGACCCATCAGCGTTCCTGTTCTGTAACCCTGTACACTGTTTGTTTGTCTAATCTTGAAAGGGTTTGTGCTGAAAACAAAGTTTTGTTGTACTTGTGCAATGACAATAAAGACCTACCTACCTACCAGTGACGTGCAGTGAGGTTGATGGCTGGTGAGGCACTGACTTCATCACAGTCAGATTTACAAACATATGAACCCTAAAGAGTATCTTATTCACCATTTGATTGGCAGCAGTTAACGGGTTATGTTTAAAAGCTCTTACCAGCATTTTTCCCTGCTTGGCACTCAGCATCAAGGGTTGGAATTGGGGGTTAAATCACCAAAAATTATTCCCGGGCGCGGCGCCGCTGCTGCCCACTGCTCCCCTCACCTCCCAGGGGGTGATCAAGGGATGGGTCAAATGCAGAGGACAAATTTCATTACACCTAGTGTGTGTGTGACAATCATTGGTACTTTAACTTAACTTTAACTTTACACATACAAACTGTAGCACACAAAAAAGCACATTTAATAAAAAAAACGTTATTATGGTCTTACCTTTACTTATAAATAAAGTCCATTCGCCGCTGTTGTGCTGGATTAATGAACCCCCTGACGGGTGTGTTATATCAACTAAAGCCCTCACTTAAACTTTCCACGTGCAAGATTGAATCTATTTAAAAAAGTGTAACCGAGGGGTTATAAATGTCGCCTATACTGTATGAAACTATAAAATAACAAACAAGGAGGCTCCAGTTTACACGAGGACCACTTTATTTACCTTCTTACAAAAACCTCCGCTCCACTACAACATGTCATCACTTCCGCTCTTGGCGCCTTCAAAATAAGAGCTCAAGGCATATACTGTATATAACAGCGCATAACAGGAGCTCAAGGCATATACTGTATATAACAGCGCATAACAGGAACTTAACATCACAAATAGGAAAGCCCATAAAAATAGGTTACAAAAGTTATTTAATAAGAAGCCAAAAAGTGCAAAAACAATAATGTTCGTGTTGGAGGAGTTGTGAATTAGGTACACCTGCACTCTGCAGGTGTACCTAATGTTGTGGCCCTGCAGTCATTCACAACTCCTCCAACACGAACATTATTGTTTTTGCACTTTTTGGCTTCTTATGAAATAACTTTTTTAAATAGTTTCAATCTTGCACGTGGAAAGTTTAAGTGTGGGCTTTAGTTGATATAACAATTCTACGGAGGGGGTGCAGGAGGCGGGATTACTGGAGCCTCAGCCAGTGCGTCTTTTGCAGCCGTTTTATGATCGCTCAGCACAAGAAATACGTTACACACATACAGTTGTTGACAAAATACATTGTACATTATATACCTCAGCTAACTAAACTATGGAAATGTATAATATAATTCATATGGCAATACAGTCTCACTGCACAGCAGGCCAGCAGTTAGCCGAGTCCGTCCATGTTGAGGCACAACTGAGTGACGTGCCTCAACTGGCTGCTGATCACCGCACCGTCTCTTCTCAGTATTTGAACGGCAAATGTGAAAATTCAGCGATTTTGAATAAAAATAATCTAAAACTGGTGAAGTTAAATGGAAAATAACTTTATAGTATAATCACTGCATACATATAACAATTTAATTTTTTTTTTTTCTTTTTACATTTTTTTTCATTCCATGATGGCAGGTGAGGCCCCGCCTCACCTGCCTCTAGTGACTGCACGTCACTGCTACCTACCTACATGCAGATATCTTATCTAATGGACAATATGTGATATTTGATGTTTATGTATTTGTCTTATCCAGAGAGAAACCATATAAAGGGTGGGCTAATCGATTAGTTGTTCTAAGACTATTTTTAATGGTATGTGAGTATCTCGGTGAATGTTTCGATGCCAATGTTGTACAGTGGTACGTTGTACAGTGGTACGTCAATTTACGAGCTTAATGGGTTCTGGGACGACGCTCTCATCTCAAAACACTTGTATTTTAAATCAACGTTGCCCACTGAAATGGATTGAAATCAATTTGAAATCACTTCCTGTTTCCTGTTTGGAGTTTGTGTGTGTCTGACTGTTTTTAACTTAAAACTGTCAATCTCTACAAACTGTTCATCAAAGTAAAAACAAAAGAAGTCGAACAAAGCAAACGGTTATATTATCCAAAAAAACTATATCAAAACAAAAACAATATAAAAGGAACTTTGGATGTTTTGAATAGCCTAATCAAACAAGGATATTCAAAGTTGACATATCCTGATTACTTTATTGCTGAAAACGTTGAAGATTATAATATGAGTAATGTAGTGAATAAGTTCAAAAGTTTTTTTTTTTGTAAATGTTGGTCCTAAGTTGGCTGTTGATATCCCAGACAATGGAGTTACTAAATCAACTATTGAACAGAATTCTTTGTCATTCTTCCTCTCAGCTACAAATGAGCAGGAAGTGACAAACATTGTGAGGAAGTGCAAAATTAAGCGCTCCACTGACTGCCATGATATCAACATGATATCAGTTCAAAAACTTATACTGAATACTATAAAACCTTTAACTTATATATGTAACCTGTCATTCCAGACAGGCCGCTTTCCATGTAAAATGAAAATCGCTAAGATAACTCCGCTCTTCAAAAGTGACAGCAAAGACGCTTTCACCAATTACAGACCAATTTCTCTTTTGCCTCAGTTCTCAAAAATTTTAGAGAAACTATTTAATTCTCGACTTGAAACGTTTCTTGAGAAAACATCATATAATCAATGAGGTATGGTTTTAGGTCCAAAAGAACAACCTCAATGGCGATAACTGAAGCTATTGAAGAAATTACAAATGCACTTGAGCATAAAAGTTATGCAGTTGGTATCTTTATTGATCTAAAAAAAGGCCTTTGATACCATTAATCATTCAATCCTACGAGATAAGATGGAAAGATATGGAATTAGGGGGCTGGCTGGAGACTGGATAAAAAGTTATTTAACAGCGAGGGTACAGTTTGTAAAAATGGGTCAATATTGATCAGATACTCTTGGCATTGCTTGTGGTGTCCCCCAAGGGTCCGTGCTGGGGCCAAAACTGTTTAATGTGTATATTAATGATATGTTTAATACATCCAAAGAGAAACATGGGTATGTCTGGATGACTCGCGTCCATATTTCCAGTGGTTAGCTCCGAGTTATGAAACCGCTTTATTATGAAGCTGGCTGTGGCGCGTTCTTTCTGACGTCACTTCCTGTGTGGGGCGCGGTCTGTCTGGCATCACTTCCTCTCCGAACTCAGTTTGTCAACGATCAGTGAGTCCATACAAAGCTAAGAGCCGGAGATTCAAGAAATACACGGCGCACTTACCCATGTAAAAAATTGTCCGAGGAGGGGGACCATAAACTATATTTTAGTGTGGCTGAAACGGGGCTTAGGATTAATAATTATCCGTTTAAGGGTTTATTTGGCTTAGTGTAGACATAGCCTTAGACAGCAAACTACAGTAGTGTCAAATGAACAGCGCCCCTGCTGGTTGCAATCGAGTAATGCATTTTATCTCCAACTATCATTTTGCAAAGTAAGAGATTTGATAACTGTCTTGATGTAAAGAGCTACAGCCTATCCCAGGTTTGGGCGAACTGTGCAGTCCACAAAAATAGCAACAACTACCAACTTCGTCACGTCCGTTGTGTCCGAGAGCAAGACACTTCACCCTTGCTCCTGATGGGTGGTGGTTAGGGCCTTGCATGGCAGCTCCCGCCATCTGTGTGTGAATGTGTGTGTGAATGGGTGAATGTGGAAATAGTGTCAGAGCTCTTTGAGTACCTTGAAGGTAGAAAAGCGCTATACAAGTATAGCCCATTTATCATTTACCATAAAAAAGTGGACACCTATTAGAGATTGTCATCAAGATTTTTATTTTTTTTTCAAAACCTTTATTTATAATATTCAACATGTACATACAATCAAATACATAATAATAATCAAAACAAGTACAGAAACAGTACAAAACAGCGCCAGGGGGTTGTAAACTCAACAAAGCAACTAAAAAAGAATGCCAAAAAAATTTAAAAAAAATTAAATATATATATATATATATATATATATATATATATATATATATATATATATATATATATATATATATATAAATGCGTTAAAATGTAATATCGTAAATTATCGGTATCGGGTTTTTTTAATTATCGGTATCGTTTGTTTTTGTTTTTTTTATTAAATCAACATAAAAAACACAAGATACACTTACAATTAGTGCACCAACCCAAAAAACCTCCCTCCCCCAAAAAAACTCCCTCCACTCATTCACACAAAAGGGTTGTTTCTTTCTGTTATTAATATTCTGGTTCCTACATTATATATCAATATATATCAATACAGTCTGCAAGGGATACAGTCCGTAAGCACACATGATTGTGCGTGCTGCTGGTCCACTAATAGTACTAACCTTTAACAGTTAATTTTTACTAATTTTCATTAATTACTAGTTTCTATGTAGCTGTTTTTATATTGTTTTACTTACTTTTTTATTCAAGAACATGTTTTTAATTGATTTAACTTATTTTAATATTATTTTTAAAAAGTACCTTATCTTCACCATACCTGGTTGTCCAAATTAGGCATAATAATGTGTTAATTCCACGACTGCATATATCGGTTGATATCGGTATCAGTTGATATCGGTATCGGTAATTAAAGAGTAGGACAATATCGGAATATCGGATATCGGCAAAAAGCCATTATCGGACATCCCTAATATATATATATATATATATATATATATATATATATATATATATATATATATATATATATATATATATATATATATATATTTGACTTAGACTTAGACACACTTTAATGATCCACAAGGGAAATTGTTCAACACAGTAGCTCTGTTACAATGATGGAAAGTGTAAGGATGGAAAGGACAATGCAGGTATAAATAGACTAATATAGCGATAAAAAATCTAACATATATACGAATATATACATAATATGTGTACAGAATAATATATATACAGATATATTATATTATGTCAATAACATATATACAATATATACCAATGACCATGTACAATATTACAGTATATGTGACAGCAGCAGCATAAAATAGAGAGTAGATCCAGCAGGAAATAGAAAATAGACATTATAAACATTATAAACACAGAGAAGTAGCAAACATGTCAGGTGTCAGGTATATATATATATATAAACATATATATATATATATATATATATATATATATATATATACACATACATACAATATATATACATACATACTATATATATATATATATATATATATATATATATATATATATGTATGTGTGGGGGAAAAAAATCACAAGACTATTTCATCTCTACAGGCCTGTTTCATGAGGGGGGTACCCTCAATCGTCAGGAGATTTTAATGGGAGCATTCGCATACCATGGTTTATATAGGGCACAGAGTGGGTGGGTACAGGCTGGCCTAGGGGCGTGGTGATTGGTTCATGTGTTACCTAGGAGGTGTTTCCGTCTATGGCGGCATGTTGTTACAATTTCGCTGCGCTTGTTGAGGGATGACAGGTCTGGACGGTAGATAATAAACAGTTTCTCTTTCAAGCATAGGTTGCATCTTTTATTACCACTATTGTAAGGTGTGCTGGATGCAAGAATTTGCCATGTTATTGAATATTCAACATTATTGTCTTTGAGGTCCCAAATGTGTTTGCTGAGTTCTGTGGTATTTCGCAGGTTTTTGTTCCTGAAAGAAGCCTTGTGGTTGTTCCATCTGGTTTTGAATTCACCCTCGGTTAATCCTACATATGTGTCGGATGTGTTAATGTCCTTGCGTATTACCTTAGATTGGTAGACAACTGATGTTTGTAAGCATCCCCCGTTGAGGGGGCAATCAGGTTTCTTTCGACAGTTACATGCTTTGTTGGTTTTGGAGTCGTTCTGACTGGGGGTCGACGGCTCATTTGCAATTGTTTTGTTGTGGTTTGAGATGATTTGTCGTATATTGTTCATGCAGCTGTAGCTCAATTTAATGTTGTTCTTGTTGAATACTTTTCTTAGGTTGTTGTCTTTGGGAAAGTGTTTTGTCAATCAGGTTGAGGAATTTGTGTCCAATGTTTTTTTTCCCCCACACATACATATATTGCGCTCTACTACGGTATCGAGCACTATTTTTTTGGATAACCTTATTAAGACATATATATATATATATATATATATATATATATATATATATATATATATATATATATATATATATATATATATATATATATATATATATATATATATATAAAACAGTGTTTCCCACAGGACAGGCATCTATTTGTGGTGGTGTGGTTGGGGGGTGGGGGTGGCGGTGGCGGCGGCGGCAGCGCCGATGACCAAGAAGAACGCGGAGTTGGAATATAATTACAACATTTTATGTACATATTTATATACAGATTTGAACAATTAGTTATTCACTGAAATATATTTATTAATTGTGGTTCTTACAAAAAATATATCTTATAAAATATAAAAGCTAAAATGTCTCTTAAAGCTCTGCCCCTTTAATTAGTGAATACTAAATAATTTAACTTTAGCCTACTACTACAACCATATTATTTACCAGCAACATGAAGTAAAACAGAGGCAGAGGTGTCCTGCCACAGTCAGTCAACCTCCTCCTCCTCCTCCTGCTGCTGCTGAACAGGTCGCACCTGTGGTCCGGACCGTAGGCCTACCTCCTCTCCAAGTCGAGCCCTTTTCGGCCGTTGAAAATATTTTTCTATACTCATCTGTGTGAAGGAGTGAACATCCAACATTAGAATTTATTACTAACGAGCAGAACCGCTCTATGTACAGTGCCGTCTAACCTTAAGCGGCAGCAGCTCAACACATGCAGGGTTCAACGTTAAGGTTTTTTTCTACTTGCCCGACTTCTCAAATCTACTTGCCCCAATATTTTTACTTGTCCTGCCTAGGTTTTTTTCTGGCTGTGTAGTGCTCATGGCTTATATCTTACTAAAATTCTTCCCGTTGACTATTTACGACACTACACAGTAATTATTATTATTATCTATAATTACATTTAAATGGCATTGCATACATGTAAAATTAAATGCTATTTCACATTATTTGACCAGTAGCAGTTACACCCATCTGAACAGGTCAGCCACCTGTTTAAAGCCCGATCACAGTTGAAATCTTGAAATGAAGGGCCTTTAATGGCCAAAACATTAACCTGGACAACATTTTAACAGCTGGTTGGCTCAGATTTTATTCTTTTCATTGCATTCACATGCTGCAGTGGACAGTGGACAATTTAGCTTCAGTCCACGTGTGTTTATTGACAACAGGGCTATAACCTGGACACGTTAGCTTGTCGGTGAAACGCTCGGTGAAATCGCGGATTAACGTTAAATATATGACGAGCCGCGAGCGATGCAGCTATAACCTATCTACCTATAACACCTGTAAAAATTAAGCAATGCTACCACGCTAGCAAGCGTTAGCTAGCCAGCTATGAGCCACCAAGCTGCTAACTATCGCCAAAAGGCACCATTTAAGTTTTTTTCCCCATGGCATCCTGGATCAAGGCTTTCAGCAGCTTTTAGACGTTTGAGGTAGAAACGTAGGAAGCGCCATCATTATGAAAAGTAGCAGGCGAGTATTTTGATCCCGTCCGTCCATCCGTCCATCTTCTTCTTCTTCTTCGTCTTCTTCTTCTGGCCCACCAGGTGAATTAAGTGCTATTGGCGGAGTTACAATGCATAGTAGGCTACCGCCACCTACTGCACCAGAGGTGTAACTACAAGCAACATTCACAGACAGTCCCATTGCTTTTATGAGCGGTCGAGCGAGTCAAAAGCCGAAAAATCCATTTGTGGCAGACGTAATTCTTTCGTGGCGGGCCGCCACAAATAAATGAATGTGTGGGAAACACTGATATATATATACAGGTAAAAGCCAGTAAATTAGAATATTTTGAAAAACTTGATTTATTTCAGTAATTGCATTCAAAAGGTGTAACTTGTACATTATATTTATTCATTGCACACAGACTGATGCATTCAAATGTTTATTTCATTTAATTTTGATGATTTGAAGTGGCAACAAATGAAAATCCAAAATTCCGTGTGTCACAAAATTAGAATATTACTTAAGGCTAATACAAAAAAGGGATTTTTAGAAATGTTGGCCAACTGAAAAGTATGAAAATGAAAAATATGAGCATGTACAATACTCAATACTTGGTTGGAGCTCCTTTTGCCTCAATTACTGCGTTAATGCGGCGTGGCATGGAGTCGATGAGTTTCTGGCACTGCTCAGGTGTTATGAGAGCCCAGGTTGCTCTGATAGTGGCCTTCAACTCTTCTGCGTTTTTGGGTCTGGCATTCTGCATCTTCCTTTTCACAATACCCCACAGATTTTCTATGGGGCTAAGGTCAGGGGAGTTGGCGGGCCAATTTAGAACAGAAATACCATGGTCCGTAAACCAGGCACGGGTAGATTTTGCGCTGTGTGCAGGCGCCAAGTCCTGTTGGAACTTGAAATCTCCATCTCCATAGAGCAGGTCAGCAGCAGGAAGCATGAAGTGCTCTAAAACTTGCTGGTAGACGGCTGCGTTGACCCTGGATCTCAGGAAACAGAGTGGACCGACACCAGCAGATGACATGGCACCCCAAACCATCACCCAACCATGCAAATTTTGCATTTCCTTTGGAAATCGAGGTCCCAGAGTCTGGAGGAAGACAGGAGAGGCACAGGAGCCACGTTGCCTGAAGTCTAGTGTAAAGTTTCCACCATCAGTGATGGTTTGGGGTGCCATGTCATCTGCTGGTGTCGGTCCACTCTGTTTCCTGAGATCCAGGGTCAACGCAGCCGTCTACCAGCAAGTTTTAGAGCACTTCATGCTTCCTGCTGCTGACCTGCTCTATGGAGATGGAGATTTCAAGTTCCAACAGGA
The DNA here is from genome assembly GCF_033978685.3 of Nerophis lumbriciformis. Taxonomy (NCBI): domain Eukaryota; kingdom Metazoa; phylum Chordata; class Actinopteri; order Syngnathiformes; family Syngnathidae; genus Nerophis; species Nerophis lumbriciformis. The sequence continues at coordinate 16,963,346 of NC_084549.2, read as the reverse complement.
CTTGGCGCCTGCACACAGCGCAAAATCTACCCGTGCCTGGTTTACGGACCATGGTATTTCTGTTCTAAATTGGCCCGCCAACTCCCCTGACCTTAGCCTCATAGAAAATCTGTGGGGTATTGTGAAAAGGAAGATGCAGAATGCCAGACCCAAAAACGCAGAAAAGTTGAAGGCCACTATCAGAGCAACCTGGGCTCTCATAACACCTGAGCAGTGCCAGAAACTCACCGACTCCATGCCACGCCGCATTAACGCAGTAATTGAGGCAAAAGGAGCTCCAACCAAGTATTGAGTATTGTACATGCTCATATTTTTCATTTTCATACTTTTCAGTTGGCCAACATTTCTAAAAATCCCTTTTTTGTATTAGCCTTAAGTAATATTCTAATTTTGTGACACACGGAATTTTGGATTTTCATTTGTTGCCACTTCAAATCATCAAAATTAAATGAAATAAACATTTGAATGCATCAGTCTGTGTGCAATGAATAAATATAATGTACAAGTTACACCTTTTGAATGCAATTACTGAAATAAATCAAGTTTTTCAAAATATTCTAATTTACTGGCTTTTACCTGTATATATATATATATATATATATATATATATATATATATATATATATATATATATATATATATATATATCATAGGCTCACACAAGTTCCATAAATAATCCAAATTTGGAGCACAGCATCATAATTTTCACAGTTGTTTGGTTGTTAGAGGTAGAAAGCGTTTTAAAGTAAATTTCTAGTTATTTTTTAAAGGCACAAAAAACAGGTCGGGTATTGAGAAACTTACATTTATGAATATACAACTTCGCCAATAGTATAATGAGGTTGCAAAGGTCAAATTCCTTTCCAATGTTTTTGTCATACTGTGTAAATCCAAACAGCACAACTTTGAAACAAAGCACACATTTGTCATGAATATTATCAAGATTCTTCTAAGGCCACACGCCATTACGACACACTTTTGATTGACAGGCCTCTCATCCAATAGCAATAGTAGGACTTGCCTCTGGTAGCCAATCAACTTCGTCTCCGTGCTCTGTGGGGTCTCTTCTTGTGTTTCCGGCCTTCCTCGGCCTCGCGTGGCTGCCCGTGGCGGAGAGGAAAGAAGGCGGTTGCGGATGTTTGTAGCGGGAAAAGAAGCTACCAAACCATACCAAGGGAATGCGAAGCCTCGCCGCCGAACTCTAAGACGTTTGTGCACGCCCCCCTCTCCTTACGCCTCCTGGTTTCTCATGGAAGCGGATGGATTTGTGAGGAGGCGTCGGATGACCGCGGAGACTGCAGGCAATGATCCCGGGGTTGCTGGTGCATCTGCCGGGGCAGAAGTCCGATGGCTGGGGGGTCGCTTCCTGGGAGTCTCGGAAAGTATCGTGGGCAGTCTGACACCGCGGATTGGAGGCGAGACGGAACTGCAGACCGTTGAGTTGATCCGGAGCGCACAGGAGCAAAGTGATAACTCTGAACCGGACTACGAGGGCTTGCCGCAGGGAGCCTCCACCAGCACGCACATGTTGGCCGGAGCCGTGGCCGGCATCATGGAGCACTGCCTCATGTTCCCCATCGACTGTGTCAAGGTAGCCTAACGCTTGGCGGCTAACTGGCGTCTGTTCCCCCCCCCCCCCCTCCATTGCTTAAATATGTTAGCATAGCTTCTTAGCCTCCTTGCTAACCTAAACACGCGTCACAAGGTCAGTTAGCTAGCATGCTAATCTGTATTTACCAGTTAAACCACCGTTAGCATGTTGCTAACCTTTTCAAACAAGTCGCCCACTTTTATTTTGTTTTTGGTTAAAGTCAAATATTCCGCCTGTTTTGTAACCAATGTCCACACACGTTTGCCTGTAGTTAAAGAGTTAATGAAAAGTTGAGTCAACAGTTGGCCTTCTTAATAGAGGCATGACACTGACCCACGATATTTAATTTCGTTGCATTTACACTTGTATTAAAAGTAAAAAGAAAACGTTTAAGTACCACTGATAGTCACACTAGTGATGGGTTGATGAGGCGTCATGAAGCGTTTCGACACATTGCAATACTGTGTCGATACTGTGTCACTAAATACTGACATCTGCTGGACATTAAAAATCCCTACAGGCAACCTATGGACCGACTCAACTGACACTGATTTTATGACCTAGTACAGTGGTTCTCAAATGGGGGTACGTGAAGGTATGTCAAGGGGTACGTGAGATTTAAAAAAAAAAAAAATTCTAAAAATAGCAACAATTCAAAAATCCTTTATAAATATATTTAATGAATAATCATTCAACAAAATAAATGTTTAGAATTAAGTTCATGAATCCAGATGGATCTCTATTACAATCCCCAAGAGGGCACTTTAAGTTGATGATTACTTCTATGTGTAGAAATCTTTATTTAAAAGTTAAAGTACCAATGATTGTCACACACACACTAGGTGTGGCGAAATTATTCTCTGCATTTGACCCATCACCCTTGATCACCCCCTGGGAGGTGAGGGGAGCAGTGAGCAGCAGCGGTGGCCGCACCCGGGAATCATTTTTGGTGATTTAACCCCCAATTCCAACCCTTGATGCTGAGTGTCAAACAGGGAGGTAATGGGTCCCATTTTTATAGTCTTAGGTATGACTCGGCCAGGGTTTGAACTCACAACCTACCGATCTCAGGGCGGACACTCTAACCACTAGGCCACTGATTGAATTGAATCACTTGTTTATTTTTCAACTAGTTTTTAGTTATTTTTATATCTTTTTTTGTCAAATAGTTCAAGAAAGACCACTACAAATGATCAATATTTTGCACTGTTATACAATTTAATACATCAGAAACTGATGACATAGTGCTGTATTTTACTTCTTTATCTATTTTTTTCAACCAAAAATGCTTTGCTCTGATTAAGGGGTACTTGAATTAAAAAAATGTTCACAGGGGGTACATCACTGAAAAAAGGTTGAGAACCACTGACCTAGTATATACAATAATATAAACCAAGTCATTGTATTTCATTTAAGATTATTTCATATCTTCATTAAAATAAAAATATATTTTTATATTTTTTTAGATACAGTCAATAAATAATGTGAACATGTATCATAACATGGAAAGCTAAGAGAACGTGTTGTGAATGAGGATGCTTGTGGGCTGGGAATTTTTTTTAATTTATATTTTTACACATTTTTATAAAAAAAAACAGTTTTTCCAACGTATTAAATTTTAGACGATTTCTCTTAGTTATTATATCTCCGGCTGTAGAAAAGACCCGCTCACAGGGCACAGAGGAGGCGACACAGTTCGCGTATCGGTCACGTGACCAAAACAGCTCATGTTCGGTCACGTGACCGACACAGGGTTTTGCTCTATGAACTCGACACATGCGCCGATGCATCGGTGTTGCCGGACCCATCACTAGGTCACACACACACACTAGGTGTGGTGGAATTAACCTCTGCATTTGACCCATCCCCTTGTTCACCCCCCTGGGAAGTGAGGGGAGCAGTGAGCAGCGGTGGCGGCCGCGCCTGAGAATCATTTTTGGTGATTTAACCCCCAATTCCAACCCTTGATGCTGAGTGCCAAGCAGGGAGGTAATGGGTAATATAGCGTTTTTATAGTCTTTTTAATCACATGAGATCACTGTGGTCACCCCCCCCCCCACCCCCACACCTGATTTGCAGTGTGGGTTTTATAAGGCACACTTAGGCCATGTCCACATGAACATGGAGAGTTTGAAAAACACATATTTAGGGTTAAAACGATCTCCATCCACACAAGTGTAGTTTCAAAAGTGTCTATGTCCCATCAGAAGCCTGAAAAAAGTAGCAATATCTGACTTAGTGGCATTATTATATTATCCTATTACCGTATTTTTCGGAGTATAGGTCACACCGGAGTATAAGTCGCACCTGCCGAAAATGCATAATAAAGAAGAAAAAAAACATATATAAATCGCACTGGAGCCAAACTATGAAAAAAAACTGCGACTTATAGTCCGAAAAATACGGTATGTTTATTTTGATATACTAGACCAGTGTTTTTAAACCTTTTCTGAGCCAAGGCACATTTTTTTAATAGAAAAAAATCCCGAGGCATACCACCAGCATAAACATTAAAAAAATGAAACTCAGCAGCTGATAGTGACAGTAAAAAGTGGTTCTCGCAATTGTTGGATATGAATTCAAACCATAATTAAGCATGCATCACTATAGCTCTTGTCTCAAAGTACTGTCATGACCTGTCACATCACGCTGTGACTTATTTTGAGTTTTTTGGTGTTTTCCTGTGTGTAGTGTTTTAGTTCTTGTCTTGCGCTCAGATTTTGGTGTTGATTGTCATGTCATGTACGGATGTACTTTGTGGACGCCGTCTGCTCCACACACTAAGTCTTTGCTGTCGTCCAGCATTCTGTTTTTGTTTACTTTGCAGCAGTTTTAGCTTCGTTTTGCATAGCCATCCTTAAGCTTCAATGCCTTTTCTTAGCGGCACTCGCCTTTTGTTTATTTTTGGTTTAAGCGTTAGATACCTTTTTACCTGCAAACCATCGTTGTCGTTCCCGGCATCTACAAAGCAATTAGCTACCTGCTGCCACCTACTGATATGAAAGAGTATTACACGGTTACTCTGCCGAGCTCTAGGCAGCACAGACACTCAACAACGGCACATTTGCAGATTAAAATGACTGGTTTGCAAAAATATTTGTAGCCCAATTAGGTGATATTACATAATCTCCCACGGCACACCAAACAATATCTCGCTGTACTAGACGTACAATGACATGTACGATATCTTTAAAACTAGTCTGCACGTAGACAGAGCCCTGGAAACATTATTTAAGAGCGAATGCACGCCTGTGCTGCTGAAAGCCAACACTCATAGAATTATAACATGTTCAGCAACATGGTGATGTATTACATGTGTATTGAAGTGTACATTATTTCTAGAATCAGCACGCACTAACGAGCCAAGGAAACCATTTTGCATTTTTAAGGTAATTATAAAGAATTTAATCATGGATATAGTGCTATGGTACATGTGTATATTGTCTTTAACATCAGTACACACTACAAGGGGGACGCTATAGTTGCTTGGTAGCTTTTTACGCGCGAGCACGGTTGCGCCCGGCTACATCTACAAAAATGGAAGCAAGACACGTAAGTTAACTTAATGATTGGTCGTTAAACAAGGACTAAAAACATAAGATAATGTCGCACCTACAGTTGTGCTCATAAGTTTACATACCCTGGGAGAATGTATGATTTCTTGGCCATTCTTCAGAGAATATGAATGATAACACAAAAACCTTTCTTCCGCTCGTGCTTAATGGTTGTGTGAAGCTATAAACTGTGTTTACTCTTTTTAAATACAAATGACAAAAGAAAGTACCCAAATGACCCAGATCAAAAGTTTACATACCCCAGTGACTTTGATCTGATAACATGCACAAAAGTTGACACAAACAGGTTTGAATGGCTAATCAAGGTTCCAATCCTCACCTGTGACCTGTTTGTTTGTAATTAATGTGTGTGTATAAAAGGTCAGTGAGTTTCTGGGCTTCTGACAGACAATTGCATCTTTCATCCAGTGCTGCACAGATGTTTCTGGATTCTGAGTCATGGGGAAGGCAAAATAATTGTCAAAGGATCTGCGAGAAATGGTAATTGAACTGCATAAAACAGGAAAGGGGTATAAAAAGATATCCAAGGAATTGAGAATGCCAATCAGCAGTGTTCAAACGCTGATTAAGAAGTAGAAAATGAGGGATTTAGGTAGACCAGCAAAGATTTTAGCCACAACTGCCAGGTAAATTGTTCGAGATGCAAAGAAAAATCCACAAATAACTTCAGCTGAAATACAGGACTCTGAAAAATTGTGGTGTGGCTTTTTCAAGATGCACAATAAGGAGGCACTTGAATGGTCGAGTGGCCAAAAAGTAACATTTTGGTCTCATCACTCCAAATTACTTTGTTCCAGAAGTTTTGAGGCTTGTCTTTGTGCTGTTTGGCGTAATGTAAGCGGGATACTTTGTGACATTTGTGCAGAAATGGCTTTCTTCTGGCGACTCGACATTGACTTTGTCATTTTGATTTAAAAAGAGTAAACACAGTTGTTTGCCAATAAATAGCTTCACACAACCATTAAGCATGAGTGGAAGAAAGGTTTTTGTGTTATCATTCATATCCTCTGAAGAATGGCCAAGAAATCATACATTCTCCCAGGGTATGTAAACTTCTGAGCACGACTGTATCTTATGACACAGAGCAAAAAGTCTTGCTTGTCAAAGTTGTCCCATCAGCTGGAGGTTCGACAGAGATCGTATTCAAAACAGCTGACTGTCATTTGCTCCGGCGGTAGTGTCACAAAGCCCATTTTGATGTGTCTTTTTTTATTAATGTTGAGTGAAAATAGCAGCGTGTTTACATTCAAACATACAGTCATCCGTGTTTAAAGCCAGCAAGGCCGTGTTGTTGAGCTTGGAAACAACCGTCATCACATGTCTCCGTTTGTGCCGTGTCCACGCATACGCTAAGCGGACAGTTTTGGATCCCTACACTTTGGCCAGCGTTTATAAAAATCGGCGTTTTTAAAGACAAATGTATGCGTCTGCGTGTGAACAAGAGGCCTAAACGCAGAGATAAGTATGCGTTTATTAAGTATCTGTGTTCGTTTGGACATGGCCTTAGGGAGTCATGACCTGATGACCATAAGGTCGTCAGGTGCTTGTGATCACTGCGGGTGCTAAAATGGCACCAATTAAGTGCATACAGCTGTCCATGTCACACTGAAAAGCAACACACGCCCACACTTTATCCATGTCTTGACCACCTGTAGTCTCACAGACCTGGAAGGTCTTGAGCAAACATCCAAGGCACAGACTAGGCAGGTCTGTGAGCAAACATCCAAGGCACAGAGTAGGGATGTAACTACTAGGCTGGGCGATATGGCTGAAAATTGTATCACGAAATAAGTTTTTTAAATTTGTCGATAGGTCTGGGCGATATGGACGAAAAAGTATATCTCGATACAGTTTTACTTAAACTCGATATTCGATATATATCTCGATATATTTTTCGGTACAAATATACGTATAAAGATATAAATTCACACACTAGGGCCAGTTTTTTAGTGTTGCCAATCAACCTATCCCTAGGTGCATGTCTTTGGAGGTGAGAGGAAGCCGGAGTATCTGGAGGAAACCCATTTGATGTCCATTTTTTGAAATCTAAAAAACTGACGCACTGTTCCTGTTTTATGGACAATTATTTCGCTCTCTGAAGCACTAATTTTTACTTTCTTTTCTCCATGCAGAGAATCAACAGTGAGACAGAAACATGGTGCAACCAATCTTGATAGTTGATACTGTTAAAGGATTGGCTGTTTATCGTGTCACTCCCATTGCTCACCGTCACTTCCTGTTTTGCTAGGTTACCAGACTGCAAGTGCCTTTGTGCATGCAATAAACCATGTTCATTCTTGCTGGTTTCTTCAGACCCTCCCAAAAAATATATATCGAACGCATTTTTTAAATTATCGATTGCATGTACATTGAAATATATATTGATATCGTTTTATCGGCCCAGTCCAGATGTAACCATAAACGGTATAATGATAACCCAGGGTAAAACTTGCCACGGTCAGTATTACCGTTTTTAAATCAAAATTATCGTAAAACCCTGATTGATAACAGTTTGATGAACTCACGGACCAGTGACATTTTTCATTTACCGGAGAAGCAAGCAAGCCCTAGCTAGCTTATATGCTAACACGAGTAAAAGAGATCTGCCGCTTTCCCCATTAAAAACGACATTCCCCTTTTTAAACTTGTATAAACACATTACTGTCTGAGCAACTAATATATTAATTTGTGCACATTAAGCCTACAGGCTGATCTCTCTTATAACACAGAGATCAAACAATACTCAAAGGAATATGACAACATAAAGTGAATTTGCGTGATGTAAACCGGACGTGACACATCCAACAATTTACAAATTAAAACAGAAGAAAATAAACACATTTAAACATTCAAATAAAAATAATATGACTTTTAAATGGAAACTGCGCTCTCTTTTGGAATTTTGCCTATCATTCACAATCATTACGTAATACCTGTTTTTTTAAAAGTATGAGGTGGCTAACAATGCAGCTGATGCGACGACACTATTGTGCCCATAAAGACCTCTGAAAACATCCAAAAACTGCCAACAATACTCCATTTACAGCTTGTCACCTGAATATTAACCAAGTATTAACTATATTGTTATAAGCGCTAACGCAAACTAACTTTTTAGCGGCGCCTTGATCACAGCAACCTATTATTGACATTCTGAGTTTCTGCACTGCCTCTGAGTTGGTGAAAGTTTTATTCTAGATTATAAATTGTGCCTCTTAACTTGATAGTGGAAGATTGTGGCCATAAAACGAAAAGTTGGTTAACTTTGACGTTGAATTTATACCCAGAGTTGGCGAGAAAGATAAAAGTGTTTGTGATACCATTTTTATTACTCGCATGAGGATTATGAACATCCTATCAGTCGGCATCCCAGTGAGAGCAGACATTGTACAGTAAGTGCTCGTTTAATTATATACGTAGTTTGTATATCTTGTTTAGCTCTTGGCAATACTACTGAATGGATGTTTATTCAGGGACAAAAATGGCTTGGCTGCAGGCACACAATGGGTGGATTAAAAGTTTGTAAACAGAAGGTTCGTACACCAAAGCACATTTTTATTTGGTCTGTGGTTTGTACATCGACAAGTTTGTACAATGAAGGGTTTGTAAAATCTTGGTTCCACTGTAGCTTGTCTTTCAAGATCGTTTTGTCATGGTTAGAGAATACAAAAAACCTCTTTGCTCTTTAGGAAAGAACGCAAACCTCCCACGTCAACTAAAATATAGATTTTTTTTTTTTAAACAATTCATTGACTGTTCAATACCTCTGTCATCCTTAAGATTAAATGTAATTGACCAGAGCAACCTACTTTAGAAAAGGGTGGTACATTTTGACGCACAGAAGTTTCTGGCTATTGTCCCATAGGAAAGAAGAAACCGCTTTCAGTAAAACGTTCACAGCGTCATTGCTTCAAGTTCATTGCTTGTAGTGGCCAATACAACCAAATTTACCATCAACAATATGTGGAGAATATGTTCTTCTGCAGGAAAGATAAATAGCTTGGTGTGGGTATACCATTTACAGTGACTGGATACTTGCCAACATAACAGGGTCCTATTTGTCAAGACTTTGTTCTGCTGTTGGAGTACTGTGAGGCCTCCAAAATGAGTGTCAATAACATTTGTATGCACAGAGCCTGAAGTTGTAATTGTATCGTATAATTATTTATATCAGTAGAGTTTCAAGGGAAAAAACTTTGTAAAGAAAGAATATCTGTTTCTCTTTTTTTCTCGGCCAATCTTTCACTAGCCATTTCAGGAAAATAGATCCATTTTGCTATCCTGAGTGGTCACGAGAGCACTCTGGTATTTTGTCAGCATTGGTGAAAGCCTCAAAGAGCCTGTTTTCTACTGGTTTAACTTTTTGCAGTATGGAAATTATTGGCGTCATGTTTGTTAATTTGGCTTTCTACTTTAATCCGACTTGAATCATTTGGTTTGTGTTCCATTTCAGATACATGGCAGTCCTATTAATCTTGAAGACGTGTCAGGGTTTTTCCTGCCTCTTTGGTCTGTTGAAACATACTGTTTAATGGGGACGTTTTCCATCTTTAGGAACTTAGCTACCTGAACTTTGACTTTTTCTCTCCACTTTGGTCTGATCGGACCCATGGTTTAATGGAAAAGTTTTCTGCCTTTAGGATCTTTTCAACCTTTTGTGTGTGGTTTTTTTTTAGTGTTTGTTTTTCTTCTGCATAGCTGTGTTCTTGAAGAATCTTGTGTTTGTCTACTTTTTGAGAAGTCAGAATATCCACAAAGTTGTATTCTTCAGGAACTGTGTGTTCTTGAAGTACTTATTTATGTAGTTCGTCTTCCATTAAGTGAGTGTTGACTTTGCCGATGGTCTGTTCACCTGGATCTGATGTGTGTTAATGGTCAAAGTTCTTGTTTTGTTTGTTAAAGTTTTCTTGACCTCTCCTGCACTTTCAAGTGACCATTTAGACTTGCTGATTTCCTCTTCAGGCAAAAGTTTAGCATATTGTTTGCTTGTAGATTTTCTACTTTCTCTTTTTCTTTCTTGGACAGAGAAAGTAATGATGATCTCTAATTCAATCCATGTTTTTGCAAAGATATGTGTAATTGTGCTCCTTGTCATCATGACATATTTGAGCCAAATCACAACCACTTTGCCACAAAAGCCCTCTTGTTTTTGTTATTACCGTAAGTCGATCATCACCGCACAGGGTGCATGGGGTTTCAGAATACACCGTATTATCTTTTACGATTGTTTTCAAGAAGAATGCCAGTTTGTCAAGTTGATTGGTTGTTAAACCATTTTTGTGTGGGTCATCCTTGAAATGTTGACACTTTTTAAGGATGGAGTATTGATAGTAGAATAAGTGTGATCAGAATCTTCTAAATATGTTGAATCTGCTAGAGCCTTATTCAAACTTTTAATAAGTTAAAAGTATTTTCTTGGATTGTCTCCGTTTACAGGCGGTAGACTCAATGACTCATGGTGCGCATTGTTGCCTTCACTTGCGCCATGTCCGTAAGCACGTCTAGAACATTGGGCAATCTTTTTTCTCCACCGTGCCCGTCTGTATTTTTTACGGTAACCGGAGTATTCCCAAACAGCCGATTTCGTCTGTTTGAACATAGGTAAGTGTTTAGTGGACCATGGACCATTCTCCTTCACAATACAGCCTGTAGAGATGTGACTAGGGGAAATGGTCCTTCTACAGCTGCTGCTGCCGCATGTGAACTGAAGGATTTATTTTTTACTTTCACTTATAGTGTCCTATTGAAGAACATTTTAGTGGTTTTGAAACAGTCCCTTTTTCATGACACCTACAATCGGTAACCGGCCCATACCTACTAGTGGCCTAAGAGTATTTTACTGCATTCTTGTCTAATCAAGGACCATTGTGGCAACTTTCTGCACTAGGCAAACTTGTTATTTGTCCTATTAGGGAGCTCTTTGCCCTTAATTATAGCACACGGTGTCATGAGGACATACTCACTCTTTGCCAAAGTGGAGAGAATCATTGTTCTTTATTGGTATTTAGGGATTATGCCACTGCTAGTTTCCTCTATGTAATTTCTACTTTGTTGTTTTATTTATTTACTACAGGTATGTTTCACCAAAAAATGTGTGATTTGAGGTCATTTGAATTAGAACTAATCTGATTCTGGTTCCTTGTTTTGATTACAGTTCCCAATGTTTCTCGATTCCGATTCTTTTAAGAGGCTGGGTCAAAGATGTAGTATTTTCATGGGGCTATTTTCAAGCAGTAGATAAATATCAATCCTTTGAACTTGACTATAAATGTTATAAAGTTTCTTTCCACAGGTGTACACTTTCGCAAAATTTTAACTATCTTTGAAAACCTCATACATTTTTTTTAGACATCCTGATGTTTATGTGTTAGAGAGAGAGAAGTTTCAATCAGGGTTGCATGCTGCCGATTCTGATCAGCTATGATCGGAGTACATGTATAAACTATACATTTCTAAATTCATTTAGTGAGTGCTATTGACAGTGTAACAATATCAGCACAATATTTAAACTTGTCTCTTATTTTCTTTAATTACATAAAATTTTTGATCGCAACCACGTCAATGGCACACAATAATTAAACAAAAGCAAAAACTATATTACTTATTGATATTCTTCTAGTTTTGCCCTCAAACTCCTCCTGTTTCCAGGGAATGATTCCCTGAGTTTGTAAACATTAACTAAACATCAAAAATATTATTTTGAAGAAATTAAAATATCGATCTTATCTCCATGGTATCAATCATACAATGATAATACCCTTGGTATCAACACTGTCGATTTATGGATTGAGCCGATTTCCCTTTACGTGTATGCCTGAGAGTGGTCACTAAACGGCAACAGAACATCACAACAATGTTATAGTACCCGCTCTCTAACTCTTACTAATCTAGTTTTTCATTTTAGTTAATATATGGTTACTTTTTGCGATAACAGTTAAGTTCAGTTTCAGTTTATTTGGAACATGCATACGATACAATGTAATTCATCACATATTTCCAGTTGTTTCATTACAGCACGCCCGTAAAGGAGTAGGAAGAAGCTGAGCTTATTTAATCCTACCCCTTTTCATACCATAGCAAATTTATCTGATTTCCTTGTTCTCTGTAACAGAACAGTGAATAAATAAATAATATACCATAGTAAGTAAACAAATATTAAATACATTAATCTATCTTAAAAAAAAAGGGTTTCAAGATGTTCATTATACTTATTGTTCTGTGTACTTTGTGAACACTTGTAGTTTGAACTGTCTCTTAAACTGAATCATATTGGTGCTTTGTTTGATTTTTTTGGTTAATCCATTCCATAATTTAATTCCACATACGAATATGCTAAAGTGTTGTACGAGCATACAAATGTTTTAAATTAGATTGTCCTGACACGCTTTCACCAAACTTCCTTAAAGGGGAACATTATCACAATTTCAGAAGGGTTAAAACCATTAAAAATCAGTTCCCAGTGGCTTATTTTATTTTTCAAAGTTATTTTCAAAATTTTACCCATCACGCAATATCCCTAAAAAAAAGCTTCAAAGTGCCTGATTTTAACCATCGTTATATACACCCGTCCATTTTCCTGTGACGTCACATAGTGATGCCAACACAAACAAACATGGCGCATAGAACAGCAAGCTATAGCGACATTAGCTCGGATCCAGACTCGGATTTCAGCGGCTTAAGCGATTCAACAGATTACGCATGTATTGAAACGGATTGTTGTAGTGTGGAGGCAGGTAGCGAAAACGAAATTGAAGAAGAAACTGAAGCTATTGAGCCATATCGGTTTGAACCGTATGCAAGCGAAACCGAGGAAAACGACACGACCCAGCGACACGGGAGAAAGCGAGGACGAATTCGGCGATCGCCTTCTAACCAACGATTGGTATGTGTTTGTTTGGCATTAAAGGAAACTAACAACTATGAACTAGGTTTACAGCATATGAAATACATTTGGCAACAACATGCACTTTGAGAGTGCAGACAGCCCAATTTTCATCAATTAATATATTCTGTAGACATACCCTCATCCGCGCTCTTTTCCTGAAAGCTGATCTGTCCAGTTTTGGAGTTGATGTCAGCAGGCCAGGGAAGCTAGGGTCGATATTCTTCTCTTGATCATTTTCGGTGGCATAAGGGACGGTGTGAGCCAAGACATCCAGGGGGTTTAGCTCGCTCGTCTGCGGGAACAAACTGCCGCCATTGCTTGCCGTGCTACCGAGGTCCTTTGTCCCTGAATTGCTCACACACTCCGGCAGATTCAATGGGGGTCTGGCGGCAGATTTCTTTGACTTTATCGTTGGAAATGCATCTGCTTTGAGTGTCGCAGGATATCCACACATTCTTGCCATCTCTGTCGTAGCATAGCTTTCGTCGGTAAAGTGTGCGGAACAAACGTCCAATTTCTTGCCACTTTCGCATCTTTGGGCCACTGGTGCAACTTGAATCCATCCCTGTTCGTGTTGTTACACCCTCCGACAACACACCGACGAGGCATGATGTCTCCAAGGTACGGAAAACAGTCGAAAAAACGGAAAATAACAGAGCTGATTTGACTCAGTGTTTGTAATGTGTTTGAGAAAATGGCGGATTGCTTCCCGATGTGACGTCACGTTGTGACGTCATCGCTCCGAGAGCGAATAATAGAAAGGCGTTTAATTCGCCAAAATTCACCCATTTAGAGTTCGGAAATCGGTTAAAAAAATATATGGTCTTTTTTCTGCAACATCAAGGTATATATTGACGCTTACATAGGTCTGGTGATAATGTTCCCCTTTAACTTCACTAAGCACTTATTTATTCTGTTGTTTCAAGCTAGTTTAGCGGCTAGCTTAGCTATTAGCATGCCTGCTCCTGCTTGCTCTTCCATTGTGTGTAACATGTTTAGCCTCATGTTCAGGTCTTGCAGTATTAAGAAAAACATAAAAATTTGATTTTTTTTTGCCGAATGGAGATACAATTAGCTGCTAGCCAACTCTGTGGCAGCTACCGTAATTCTTTCTGTCGGCAGACTGAGCATCGAAAATAGGAATGGGCATTTAAAAATATGGATGGTTTTGGAAGAACCGGAATGTAAGTCTTGGTTGCCATCAGTAGCCGATGCCCAACCCTATACTTCTATTCAACACTGCATCATTTAAAACCTAAAGTTCTCTTTAAATGCTGTGTCAATGTTTACTTTTTCCCCTTTTAATTGTTTGTTTTCCCTACTTCCCCAGACAAGAATGCAGAGCCTCCAGCCAGACCCTGCCGCCCGCTACAGGAACGTGATGGACGCCCTCCGTCGAATCGTGGCCACGGAGGGAGTTTGGCGGCCGATGAGAGGGCTGAACGTGACCGCTATCGGCGCGGGTCCGGCCCATGCCCTCTATTTTGCCAGCTATGAGAAACTCAAAAAGACTCTGAGTGACGCGATCCACCCCGGGGCTAACAGTCATTTGGCTAATGGTACCATAAAACCTCCCATTTACACAAACAGGCAGAGATGTTTGATGACACAAACTATGCACATGTATTTTAACCACAACAGTTTTATTCTGTTTTTATTCCCATAGCAACGCCAGTGTAGATCAATTCTATTAAGTCAGTGATTCACCCCCAAAATAATAGTGTCCTTACCAATTGTGTCCTTATGTCATGTTCTCCATACTCTCTTCCCTCTTTCCAGTGTATTGGGAGGCTGGGTAAGTTGTCTTTCTCCCATACAAACTGCTCTTCCTTTTTTATCCTGCTTTAAAAAAAGAACACTTTAGTCCACTAGGTGTCTCTCTTTGCTAAGGTTTGGCCTCCTGAACCCAATCAGGACCAACATGCAAAATAACATCCATGTTTAGTTTCTAGCATCTGCAGATGTTAAATAGCAAATACATCACATTGATATATTTTTCTGTTTCTACAGTACCTTGCAAAAGTATTCCCTCTGCTTTGGCTTTGTACCTATTTTGTTACATTACAAGCTGTAATTTAAATGTTTTTTAATCTACTTGGTCTGTGAGTTTAGGTGGATTATTTTCCCTTGAAGATTATGGATTTGATGGTTCTCTGTGGGATCATCAAATTAGTTTTTCTTTTTAACCCAACTCTAAGTAATTGTGTGACTTCTGGAGGTGAACGATTGCACCAGAACATTTTAAGGGGCTTCATATCAAAGCAGGTGAAGCCAATTTTCATTTTATTTTCTTAAATTATTTTTTAATATTTATTTTTTTCTCATTTCACGTCACCAACCTAGGTTATTTTGTGCAGATGGATCACATACAATGTAGATTAAAAAACATTTAAATTATTTAACAAAATAGGTAAAAAGCCAAGGGAGTTAAAGACTTTTGCAAAGCGCTGTACTTCTTTCTCATTTATCTTGGCTAACTTTAATTTGTGAGTGGTGCTTATTGCAGGGACAGCTGGATGTGTGGCCACCCTGCTTCATGATGCAGCCATGAACCCATCAGAAGGTATAGACTCTTCCATTTTTATTTTATTATTGTTTTTGTATGATTGGAATATGGCCAGAATTCTCACCTGCTTGAGTATATATACTAGATAGCCCTGGACATGATCGCTAATCATGAGTTAAACTTGGGAGCAAGATGACCAAAAATCTATGTTACGATATTAATTGCGGTCTCCTGCGATAATAATATATGTCACAATATATTATTTTGTATATAAATGACAATATAAATATTACAAAGTGTCATTGCAGGTTGTATTATTCGGTCCAAACTATTAATCTACTTGCTAATTTATGGTTAATATCTGCTTATTTTCTAACTTGTAACATAGTTCTATTTTTAAACACAATTCTGTTGTGTGGATACTTTAAACTAGTTTTAGTCGATAATACAAATGTGGGTGTTGATCCAATACCCAGTAGTTACAGGGGCAGTATTGGTCCAACCATTGCTAATACTTAGAATTTGCAAGATGACCGAATGATTAGATTGTTGATGACAATTATAATCAGACATAAACACAAGATGGCGGTGTAACAATATCAGTTAAATATTTCAATTATGTCTTACAATTGGCTCTGATTTAAATCCTTTGGATTTTGCCCTTAAAGTCCTCCTGTGTCCAAGGACTTATTTCCTGATTTTGGAATTTAGATTTTGAAATATTGATATTATTAAAAGCTCTATTTTTGGCCAAGTTCATACCATTTATATTGTATACTGTATACTATATAGCGCAACCCAACTTCAGAGTGTTGGAATTTTACCTGAAAATGGAAATGGTTTTGTGATGGTCAGAGTTTGACTCTGATATTGATCAATTCTTTATTTGTTACATATAGTTAAAGCTTCCACTGCATTTCACACTCTTGACATTGTCTGGATTAGTCACCTGAAATGGTTTTCACTTCACAGGTGTGCTTGAAGCTCATCAAGAGAATGCAAAGCAGTAATCAGAGCAAAGGGTGGCTATTTTGAAGAAACTAGAATATAAAACATGACTTCAGTTATTTCAACTTTTTTTTGTGAAGTACATAACTCCACATGTGTTCATTCATAGTTTTGATGCCTTCAGTGACAATCTACAATGTAAATCAGACCTGGGCAAATTAAGGCTCGGGGGCCACATGCGGCCCGTTAGGCTTTTCAATCTGGCCGGCCGGACATTCCCAAATAATTGTTTTAGATCTTTAAGATGGAAAGTGTAGCTGCCATTATGATGTGCAGTGATGTTTTAAAATGTACGTAAGTCTTGAACTATACAAAGTTTTTCAATGGTTGGAATCTGCTGTTTTGCATAATATACTAGTTACTATGGTAATCTAAGTCACAGCAGCTCAGACGAGGCACCAAGCAGTGTGGGTGGGGAGTGTTTCTACAGAGTGTTTCCAGAGCAGCCAGCCTGAAATGAGGTTTTTATTTTATTTTTTCGTTTTTTCGCATTTATATTTAGCTGTGTTTGTTGCATTTAAATTATGTCGATCGAGAGGGGGTGTGGCGTTCATACGTTTTCAATATTCAGTGTTTTATCATTCATAGTTAATATTGTAAATCCCACATTCGTTATTGTCATGTACATTCTGGGTGTCTCATTCAGTAAAAAAGCTTGAAATTCCATTCCGTTTTTTAAGGCAGTCCATCATAACGTTTTTAGCATTCAATCAGACATTATTGTGAGGTTTTGTATTAGTGTTCCTAAAAATCAGATATAGCGGCCCCCAGGCAAATTTTTTTCTCTAAATTTGGCCCCCAAGTCAAAATAATTGCCCAGGCCTGATGTAAATAGTCATGAAAATAAAGAAAACACATTCAATGAGGACATGGTGTGTCCAAACTTTTGGCCTGTACTATATATACATCATGTCTTACTCTAACATTGTTGCATTCAAAAACAGTGCAATTTTCTAAGAAGAAAAAAAAACAACCTCAAATTTCACACAGCTCACCTTCAAACTGAGCAATCATATCACAAAAGGAACACATGTAATGCCCGTTTTGGGCCCTAGAGTTGCACAAGGGTCAATATACCGCAGCTCCCCATTGCCAGCAGCACCCGGGACATGAAGCTACCACCAATATGACAGCCGACATGACAGTTCTCTTGGTATTTGCTCGTCTTGAGTCGCTAGTTAATGTCCACCTCTATGCAAGCTGTACACTGACTGCTCTAAAGTATATCAAACTGACATTTGTGTTACTTTTGTTGAATACTACGTTGTATTATTATGCCAACTTACTGTGTATTTTCCCTTTTTTTCTGCTCCGTTAAACCCTGGACATCCTGGCATCCTCCCAGTTGTGAAGCAACGCATGCAGATGTATAATTCGCCCTACCGTGGCGTGTTGGACTGTATACGCGCCGTGTGGCAGAAAGAGGGCGCCGCCGCGTTCTACCGCAGCTACACCACCCAGCTCACCATGAACGTGCCCTTCCAAGCGCTCCACTTCATGACATACGAGTACCTGCAGGAGCTGCTCAACCCCCACAGACACTACAACCCCTCGTCCCACATGCTGTCAGGGGCCTTAGCCGGGGCCCTGGCCGCCGCCGCCACCACGCCCCTGGATGTGTGCAAGACCCTGCTCAACACCCAGGAGTCGCTGGCCCTCAGCTCCCTGTCGCCCAAGCAAGGAGCCCACAGACAAATCACAGGCTTAGCCCACGCCTTCCGGACGGTGTACAGGCTGGGCGGCCTGCGGGGCTACTTCAAGGGAGCGCAGGCCAGGGTCATCTACCAGATGCCCTCCACGGCCATCAGCTGGTCCGTCTACGAGTTCTTCAAGTACGGAATCACCAAACACCAGCACGAGAAGCGGAGAGCGCAGCAGATGGAGGCGGAGACGTAGGACCTGCTGCGAGGAGAAGCCGCACGTGGAATCGCACCAAGATCCATCTCTACTGTCCCATCAAGCATTGCAGAGAAAGTTACCGTCGGGAAAAGTGTCGCGTTGCTTCCCAGCATTGGATTCACCAACAGGGGGCGGTAGCGTTATTTTTGTAATTCTTTTTTTTTTTTTTACCCAGGCAATTCAGAGGCCGAAACAATTATAGTATGGAAATGATTGGCGTCCTGCAAACAGTCTTTAAAATAATGATGAAGAAATTAGAGATTATGAGGAATTAAGCACTGCATATTGTTTAATATATAATGAAACCAAATCAAGTGGAGGCGCATTCGCCGCCATGATGGATCTGATTAATCCGAAGCCTATATTTAATTTATTTTGCCCTTTTTTTATATGAGCATTTAAAATTGAGTCCTTTTTTTTTGGTTTCCCCTAATTTGCTTCCAAGTACTTCTCAGCTATTCACCATTATTGCCTTGTATGCAGTTCCAACTGAAGCTATTTTAATTCATAGCACTGCTACTACTGAGTGTCAATAACAGCGCTTGGCTTGTAGGAAATGAATAATGCCCCCTAAAGTCTGCATTTTAGGTCAGCTTTATAAGCTATCCATGTTGAGTGAATGGAAGCTGTTCTTACTGATTGATGTCTGTTTCCCACTCTCAGTTGCACTCATCAAGTGAATAATAAATTATGAGCAACGGACAGTGCTCATAAATCACCAAAACCACGTTTTGTTTTTTTTGTCGCGTCATACCTCGGCATGCATTGTAAAACAACAATCCCCCCCCCCCCCCCCCCAGAGACTGAAAATACACATTGAACCAGCAGGTCTACTAACACGACAAGAAGGCTCTAGAACTGGGTAAATGATCCATGAGAAAGTATGTCGGAAATTCAAGGAAACAAAAGTGACGACTATTACTCAAAAGGTACACAACAGCAAAGCACTTGACTGAGGAAGGAACTCGGTAAACATGCTAACAAGGAATAATGTGGCTCAATAGTGTCCACGTGGACCTTCTGAAGATGAAAGATGAGTTATGTCAGGCGTGTCAAACTTGTCTTCATTTAAAGCAGGGGTCCCCAAACTACGGCCCGCAGGCCAGATACGGCCCGCCAGTGTCCTAAATCCGGCCCGTGGGTAGTCCGAAGTAAAAAAAAAAAAAAGTATTATATATATTTTTTTCTTTTAATCTGTCCTTCCTCGCCTTTCAATCCATTTTCTACCGCTTGTTACTCTCAGGGTCTCCTAGCCGCTCTGGCAAATCATATTTGACGTAATCACGTACGTATGTAACACATGCACGCGCATTAGCTTTAGGTGTTGTTAGCTAATAATAGCAATTTGGATAGCTTACGTTAGCGGTCATTGAGTGTATATTCTATCACAGGGGTCTCCAAACTATGGCCTGCAGGCCAGATACAGCCCACCAGCATCTAAAATCCGGCCCGCGGGTAGTCCCGAGTAAAAAAAAACAACTTTATTTTTTTTATTTTTTTTTTTTTTTTTTAAATAAATTATTGTCCTTTCCAGCCAATCCATCAATCCATTTTCTACCGCTTGTTACTCTGTGTCTCCTCGCCGCTCTGGCAAATCATATTGTCTAAAAATGCATTTTCCCATCGATAACGTGACGTCATCACGCTCGGGCCGCAGTGTCAGGCAAGTCCGCGCTTTTTCAGTCAAATAGTGCGCGAGGGGAAAAAAAATGGCGAAATTGTTGGAGAAACGTAAAATAGACTCGGAGTGTAGAGTTTTTAAACATCAGTGGACGTATGACTTTTTTTGTTTAGTGTAAGGAAAAGGCAATTTGTCTAATCTGCAATGAGACATACATATATATATATATATACATATACATACATACACACACACACACACATATATATATATATATATATATATAGCCCGGCCCCTGGCCAATTTTTTTTCAACCCATTGCGGCCCCCGGGTCAAAAAGTTTGGGAAAGCCGGATTTAAAGGAATTTACAGTGCATCCAATTTTTCCACATTTTGTTAGAATAAATTCGTTTTTGTCCTCAAAATTCCACACACAATACCCCATAATGAAAATGTATTCTTAAAAGATTTTGCAAATGTATTAAAAATGAAAAACTTTTTTAAAAAAATCACACGTACATAAGTATTCACAGCTGTTAATCAATACTTTGTTGATGCACTTTTGGCAGCAATTGCAGCCTCAAGTCTTTTTTTTTAAAAGGATGCCACAAGCCTGGCACACCTACATTTGGGCAGTTTTGCACATTCCTCTTTGCAGCACCTCTTAACCTCCATCAGGTTGGATGGGAAGCGTTTGGTTATCATCCAGGATGAAGGCTGCAAGCACTTGATTTTTTTTTTTTTTATATAAATTTGCAAAAGAAATAAAAATAAATTTCACATTGTCATTATGGGGTATTGTTTGTAGAATTTTGAGGACAAAAATACATTTATTCCATTTTGAAGTAAGGCTCTAACATAAAATGTTGGAAAAGTGACGCGCTGTGGAAAATTATCTGGATGCACTGTATGGCTGCCCTTGGAGTGTGGCTTGTTTTTCAATGTTATATATATATATATGTTATATATATATAATTTATATATATATATATATATTTATATATATATAATATATAATTTACCGGTCGATCTACGATCTACGTTCCCATCCTCACCTATGGTCATGAGCTTTGGGTTATGACCGAAAGGACAAGATCACGGGTACAAGCGGCTGAAATGAGTTTCCTCCGCCGGGTGGCGGGGCTCTCCCTTAGAGATAGGGTGAGAAGCTCTGCCATCCGGGGGGAGCTCAAAGTAAAGCCGCTGCTCCTCCACATCGAGAGGAGCCAGATGAGGTGGTTCAGGCATCTGGTCAGGATGCCACCCAAACGCCTCCCTAGGGAGGTGTTTAGGGCACGTCCGACCGGTAGGAGGCCGCGGGGAAGACCCAGGACACGTTGGGAAGACTGTCTCCCGGCTGGCCTGGGAACGCCTCGGGGTCCCACAGGAAGAGCTGGACGAAGTGGCTGGGGAGAGGGAAGTCTGGGCTTCCCTGCTTAGGCTGCTGCCCCCGCGACCCGACCTCGGATAAGCGGAAGAAGATGGATGGATGGATGGATATATATATATATGTATATGAGTGTTGCCATGGCCCTGTGATGAGGTGGCGACTTGTCCAGGGTGTACCCCGCCTTCCACTTGAATGCAGCTGAGATAGGCTCCAGCACCCCCCGCGACCCCAAAAGGGACAAGCGGTAGAAAATGGATGGATGGATGGAGTTTTGCCATTGCATTTGAGCAATTGTATTGCGATCTAACTTATTTACGCTCATCAAAGCTCTGAGAATTATGCTCACGGTTTTCTGGTGCCATCTGTTGATTATGGGGTGCATAATATAAAATATATGTAAAAATCAAATGTAAATAATACTCTAATAAAAATTAATAAAAACATAACATTGAGATAATAATAATAATAATGTAATATAAATATTATAATTATATATATGTGTGTGTGTGTGTGTGTGTGTGTATGTATATAGGTGTGTCTATATATATATATGTACGTGTGTGTGTGTATATATATATGTTGTGTGTGTATATATATATACATATATATGTACATGTATGTGTGTATATATGTATATTTGTGTGTATGTATATATACGTACTGTATTATACAGTATTATACATATACAGTATATGTACATGTGTATATATACATACGTGTATATATATATATACATATGTGTATGTATATATACACGTATGTATGTGTATATATATATATATATGTATGTATGAATGTGTATGTACGTACATGTATATATATATATGTGTGTATGTATGTATATGTATATATATATATATATACTGATTTATATATATATATATATATATATACTGTATATATAATGCTAACATTAGCATATTAAAGTTTTAACATTATACGTGGCTGTAAAATGTGCATCTTTAGTGGTATATAGCGCTTCTCTCACACACACACACCAACTATGGGTAGTGCAAGTTCCATTAAAATAAATCATTTAACCTGCCTTCTTCAAAAGTTTCAATTTCAATATTGTAAATACAAAGAGTGCAAACTACTAATACAATTATAACTACCAGAACAAATGAAGATCATTTGGGAATGTGGAACTAAGCCAATGCTTTTAATTTGGCCCGCCGAACATCACCTAAATAGGCTTGATGAAACCATTCTCACTCGAGTTGCTCATATATGCAGTACTCTCGCCAACCCGTAGGGGGGGAGCAAAAAATTTGTGTCACAATGAAGCAACAGTAGGGTGAGTAGAAGAAGATATGGCACCATCGACCCAGAGAAAAATCAAAATAAATCGCGAAAATCTGACTTTTAACAGTCACTGGCTCACAAAGTATGAATGTATTGAAATTACTAACTTTGTAATGTCTTTTTGTATTCGTGGTCGTGTTTTTTTTTTTGGCTCTTTAACTCTGGCGATCAAATCTCGTTTAATACATGTAGCGCTGAATTTGACCAGTAGAGGGCGATAAAGCTACTCCTTAGGTTTAACAGTGTTGAGCCACATGTGTGCAATTTTGCTGTGAATGTTTAATTTCCATATGCGTAAACATATGAACGTATTAACACTAAAACGTCTATTTTATTTTTGTAAAATAAACAATAGACGCTATTTATGTAATATACACGATGGACGTTATACTTTCGAAATGTTTATATTTTAGTCTTACAAACCTAAATAAAGGAAAATGTATAAAGAAATTACACTGAGAAAGGAAAATAATTCAAAAGAAGGAACATCAATCAACACACCTTCTGGAGCTTCTGTTTCTTCATTGTGTTCGCTATCTGTCTAGCTGCATACAATAGGAACACGTATATAAATGTATTGACAGTGCAGTGTGAAAGCTGATGTTTTTACTTTGCAATTAGCAAATTGACGAAACATTGACGTTTTGATGTGGGGCTCTTGGACTCTTGAAACCGCGGCACTCTCCATTATGTAGTTGAATAGCCCTGGTGTAGGGGGATGGTAAGCGAAAAGAGGGAATAGAAATAGCTTATCATCCAACAAATCATGCAAAAAGGAGAGGACTCAAAGGGGTGCCCTGAGGAACGCCTGAATTATGTAAATCCCAAGTTTGGACCCCAGTGTTCCATGTTAAAATGTTGAAAAGTTCCTCTGTACAACAGGAGCACTCTGTTTTTTGGAACTTGCTGCAAAAATGTGCGTCTCACAAATTTTCAACTGAAACCGGAGGGCCGGTTCGGTGTCAATCCTAGGCCGGATTTGGCCCCCGGGCCGCCAGTTGTGTAGCCCTGCAGTACAGCATAGTGTTGATGAAGGGTTGCCAGATGGATAGTCGCACACACTCCCTTGTGTACTGGAATATTTGGAAACTCAACCCTTCGCTCAAAGCCCCTTCGAGAAAGCACCTGTGGAAGGGAATTTTCACACACACACACACACACACACACACACACACACACACTCACACACACACACACACACACACACACACTCACACACACACACACACACACACACACACACACACACACACACACACACACACACTTGTATTTGTTACCTTCTTGAGACCTCCGAATAATGCCTACCTCTTTAGGACCACCCTTTTTAGATATATAAAGATTTGTATTTACAACATTAATAATATATACACACTATGCAAATATAAAAAAGCTTGTTGTGAAAAATGAGTTGGAATTTCACAAGAAAAAGGTCACAATTTCACAAGAAAAACTTGGAATTTTGGCAGCATTATAATAAAAGTCGTCATTTTACTGAACGCAAGTCAAAATTTTACGAGAAAAACGGAACATTTGCGCAATGTTATGATAAAAGTTGGAATTTTGCTCAATGACAAGTCGCAGTTTTAAAAGAAAAGCTTAACATTTTGGCAATTTTATGAAAAGAGTCGTAATTTTACTCGACAATTGTCACAATTTTTATAAGAACACTTTAAAATTTGGGCAATATTTTAATAGTCATCAGAATTTTACTTGGCAAAATGATGACAAAAGTCGTAATTTTACTAAAAAAATGTCACTATTTTACAAGAACAACAAAAGAATGGGCAATATTGTGATACAAGTCAGAATTTTATATGACAGATGTCACCATTTTATACTTTTCCATGTTGATGTCCCAAGAAGGGTAGAAATACAAGAACACACACACACACACACACACACACACACACACACACATTTTTGTATTTCTAACATTCTTGAGACCTCCAAAAAAAAGCCATAAAGATATGTATTTACAACATTAATAATATATACATACTATGCAAATATAAAAAAAGTAAGCTTTTTTTTTTTACAATTTCCCTTGTGGATCATTAACGTTTGTCTAAGTCTAAGTCTAATTGGTTCTTAATCTTCATTATTTACTTCAAGTTATTACAGTATGTCACTATATACATATTTATTCTATTTTTTTGTAATACATTTTGGCCAAAGGGGCGCATTTCAATTTCTTAAACACACATGTTATTACACATGTTGGCCAGAGGGTGAGCACTTCAAATTTTTACACACACTTGTTATTTCATATGTTGACCAGAGGGGGAGCACTTTTAAAAGCGACACACAGTCAATTTGAAAAATCCCTCCTTTTTGGCACCACCTTAATTTTGACAGATTTGTTCATCCTATGGTCACATATGGGACGCGTGTTGTCTTACGTCAGCACCACAATTTGTAAAATCAGCCGTTCACCTGGTAGGGTTTCCAAGGGAAGAATAGGGAAGTCTATCTTTAGCTGCCACTTTGTTTTATCATATATTGCTGCCTTTGCACCTGTCGATGTTTTTACTTTTGTATGTACATTAAATCAACAAAAAAAATCCCGACTTTGGAGCAATGTTCACGGACTCTAATATTTGGCTCTCTATTAGATGCAATGATTTTTCCGTATTGGGACCATGATTTCGGTCCTAACTTGTTCACCGGTCCTCATATGGAAGATACTTTTCCATGTTGATGTCTCAAGAAGGGTAGCAATACAAGAACACACACACACACATTCTTGTATTTCTTACCTTCTTGAGACCTCCGAAAAATGCCATAAAAATATGTATTTACATAAAGATATGTATTTACAACATGAATAATATATACATACTATGCAAATACAAAAAAGGTTTAGCTGCCGTCTTGTTTTATCATATATTGCTGCCTTTGCACCTATCAATATTTACTTTTGTATGCACATTAAATCAACAAAAAATCCTGACTTTGGAGCAATGGTCACAGACTCTAGTATTTGGCTCTCTATTAGATGCAATGGTTTCCCGTATTGGGACCATGATTTCGGTCCTAACTTGTTCACCAGTCCTCATATGGAAGGTACTTTTCCTTGTTGATGTCTCAAGTAATGTAGAAATACAAGAACACACACACATTCTTGTATTTCTTACCTTCTTGAGACCTCCGAAAAATGCCATAAAAATATTTATTTACATTAAGATATGTATTTACAACATTAATAATATATACATACTATGCAAATATAAAAAAGGTTTAGCTGTCGTCTTGTTTTATCATATATTGCTGCCTTTGCACCTGTCGATGTTTTTACTTTTGTATGCACATTAAATCAACAAAAAATCCTGACTTTGGAGCAATGTTCACGGACTCTAGTATTTGGCTCTCTATTAGATGCAATGATTTCTCCGTATTGGGACCATGATTTCGGTCCTAACTTGTTCACCGGTCCTCATATGGAAGATACTTTTCCATGTTGATGTCTCAAGAAGGGTAGAAATACAAGAACACACACACACACACATACACACATACACATACACACACACACGCACACACAAGCACATACACAAGGTTATAGGAATGCGACCGGATGAGGCATGTTTACGGCGGTTTGCTTTCTTTGCACATCTTCAGCTTAATGATGGGATCTCTGCGAAGTAGCAATTGACCGAACATATTGAAGAAAATAAACAATAAACAACGTGTCAATCTTTGCACCTGGAAAGGCAGGCGTGTCCTTCTCACTTTCTCCCCTTCCCACTTTGAAGGCCATTAAATCTTCATTGCAGCACTTCAGACACAACTTAAGACCACGTGCAGCTCACGTGCAAGTGTGTGTGTGTGTGTGTGTGTGTGTGTGTGTGTGTGTGTGTGTGTGTGTGTGTGTGTGTGTGTGTGTGTGTGTGTGTGTGTGTGTGTGTGTGTGTGTGCGTGCGCGTGCGCGTGCGCGTGCGTGTGCGTGCAAAAGCAACACAGGTGCAGTCAGGGACACCGAAGAAGAAGAAACTTGATCTTGAAGAACTTGATCTTGAAAAGAAAAGCTGTCTTGTGCGTCAAATTAGCTACAGCCGCCATCCATGCCTTCCAGCCCTCGTCAGCCAACTTCACGTCAATCTCTGGTGCACTTCCTTGAATATCACTGAACGACTAAATAGAATAAAATATTTATAAAATAATAATGACTGTGTCACATGCAGGAAGATACAAAGTGGCTGTTTTCCCCTTATTTTCATTCTCTTATTCCAACCTGACGCGTGCATATAAACATTCAGAACTCTTGTAAAGCTGGACTTAAAAATGGCACAAAAAAAAACTTTTTTTTCCTGGGGTACATTTTTGGTCTTTTTTTCATGCCTGTTGAAAAAAAAATGCATTCCTGCTTAATGGTTTTTCCTTCCAGAAAACATCCAAACACATCCTAGGACCAGCACAGACAGAAATGATGTAAATTCCAATTATTGTAGTATACACATGAACCATATTTTACTATTCCATTTCATACTTCATTTTTATATTCCTTCCATTGCCATTTTAGCCAATACAAACAAATATATCATAATCTAATTCACCTAAAACCTAATTATTCACATAGAATCCAAATCCCTGGTAAGTTACCATGGCTGTGAAAAGTCTAGTTTCTATGTTGTCTTCGGATCTGGCGATGCTGCAACCACGAATGACCTTTTTAAATAGGCCATCTCTTGCTCTTGAGCGGAGTCCTTGTTAGTATCTTATCGCTACCTATAAAAACATTTGCTGTGAGCCTGAACTTCCCTCATTTCAACGAGAAATGTTTTGTCATGTTTACTTGTAGAAGTATATTTAATAACCCTTGTGCAAACTTAATATTGACTATATTATATATTATATTATATAATATTGACTACATTGACATTTAGAGACCCACTCCTAAACATGTCATAAATCAGTAAACAATTAATAGTATATATACTGTATATATATATATATATATATATATATATATATATATATATATATATGTATATATATAGTACAGGCCAAAAGTTTGGACACACCTTCTCATTCAATGTGTTATCTTTATTTTCATGACTATTTACATTGTAGATTGCCACTGAAGGCATCAAAACTATGAATGAACACATGTGGAGTTATGTACTTAACAAAAAAAGGGGAAATAACTGAAAACATGTTTTATATTCTAGTGTCTTCAAAATAGCCACCCTTTGCTCTGATTACTTTTTCATTTCACAGTTTTACTATTGTTAACTATTGCCATAGTTTTGATGCCTTCAGTGACAATCTACAATGTAAATAGTCATGAAAATAAAGAAAATGCATTGAATGAGAAGGTGTGTCCAAACTTTTGGCCTGTACTGGACATATATATATATATATATATATATATATATATATATATATATATATATATATATATATATATATATATATATATATATATATATATATATATATATATACATACACACATTCACACACACATATATATATATACACACACACACATACATACATATATATATATATATATATATATATATATATATATATATATATATATATATATATATACACACATACATACACACATTCACACACACATATATATATATACACACACACATACACACATACACATATATATATATATATATATATATATATATATATATATATATATATATATATATATATATATATATATATATATATATATGGGCTTCACGGTGGCAGAGGGGTTAGTGCATCTGCCTCACAATACGAAGGTCCTGAGTAGTCTTGGGTTCAATCCCGGGCTCGGGATCTTTCTGTGTGGAGTTTGCATGTTCTCCCCGTGACTGCGTGGGTTCCCTCCGGGTACTCCGGCTTCCTCCCACTTCCAAAGACATGCACCTGGGGATAAGTTGATTGGCAACACTAAATTGGCCCTAGTGTGTGGATGTGAGTGTGAATGTTGTCTGTCTATCTGTGTTGGCCCTGCGATGAGGTGGCGACTTGTCCAGGGTGTACCCCGCCTTCCGCCCGATTGTAGCTGAGATAGGCTCCAGCGCCCCCCGCGACCCCAAAGGGAATAAGCGGTAGAAAATGGATGGATGGATTTACGCTCATCAACGATCTGAGAATTATGCTCATGGTTTTCTGGTGCCATTGGTTGATTATGGGGTGCATAATATAAAATATGTGTAAAAATCAAATATAAATAATACTTTATTAAATTAATAAAAACATAACATTGAGATAATAATAGTAGTAATAATGGCAATAAATAAAATAGAAAATAACGCATTATAAATATAATAAAAAACATAATATATATATATATATATATATATATATATATATATTGTCAAGACTTGGTCTTGGGTGTGTGCTTTTGCGGGATGCAACGGAAAGTTGGCTCGGGCAAGACGGGAATGAAGGTACATGATTTATTATTATCAAAAAAAAGGAATAAATGAAAGCGCGCACAGTGGCGGAGAATAAACTATGAAACCAAAAGACTATAGCAAAAAAGTACAAATGAAAAGCACGCACAGTGGCGGAGAACAAACTATGAAAAACAAAAAGACTATAAACATGGAACAAAAACTTACTTGGCTTGGACAAAAATAGTTGCATGAAGAATTGACATGGGAAGAAGTGCCAGGCCTGGACAGAGCATAAATGTGGTGAGGTCGTCAGAACGACAAACTGAAAAGAATGAACTTAAATACTATGGACATGATTAGTGAAAGCAGGTGCGTGACTCAAAACGTGAAACAGGTGCGTGACGTGACAGGTGAAAACTAATGGTTGCTATGGTGACAAACAAGAGTGCACAATGAGTCCAAACGTGGAACAGGTGAAACTAATGGGGTAATCATGGAAACAAGACAAGGGAGTGAAAAGACAGAAACTAAACAAAACATGACTTAAAACAAAACATGATTACACAGACATGACATATATATATATATATATATATATATATATATATATATATATATATATATATATATGAGTGTTGCCATGGCCCTGTGATAAGGTGGCGACTTGTCCAGGGTGTACCCCGCCTTCCACCCGAATGCAGCTGAGATAGGCTCCAGCACCCCCCGCGACCCCGATAGGGACAAGCGGTAGAAAATGGATGGATGGATGGAGTGTTGCCATTGCATTTCAGCAATTCAATTGCGGTCTAACTTATTTACGCTCATCAAAGCTCTGAGAATTATGCTCACGGTTTTCTGGTGCCATCTGTTGATTATGGGGTGCATAATATAAAATATATGTAAAAATCAAATGTAAATAATACTCTATTAAATTAATAAAAACATAACATTGAGATAATAATAATAATAATGTAATATAAATATTATAATTTTATATATATATATATATATATATATATATATATATATATATATATATATATATATATATATATATGAGAGTTTGCATTTCAGCAATATAATTGCGGTCTAACGTATTTCATCAAAGCTCTGAGAATTATGTTCATGATTTTCTGGTGCCAAATATAAATAATACTCTATCAAATTAATAAAAACATAACATTGAGATAATAGTAGTAGTAATAATGACAATAAATAGAAAATAACGCAATATAAATATAATAAAAAACATAATATATACATATGACGGTTTGCATTTCAGCAATTTAATTGTGGTCTAACTTATTTACGCTCATCAAAGCTCTGAGAATTATGCTCATGGTTTTCTGGTGCCAAATATAAACAATACTCTATTAAATTAATAAAAACATAACATTGAGATAATAATAGTAGTAATAATGGCAATAAATAGAAAATAACGTAATATAAATATAATAAAAAACATAATATATATATATATATGTGACAGTTTGCATTTCAGCAATTTAATTACGGTCTAACTTATTTACGCTCATCAAAGCTCTGAGAATTATGCTCATGGTTTTCTGGTGCCATCTGTTGATTATGGTGTGCATTTACACCAGAACAATAATTTTCTTGTTTTTCAATCGGCAAGAGTGAGTTCAGAATCAGCTTTATTGGCCAAGCATGTTTAACATATCAGGAATTTGACTGTCTGCAGGAAACAAGAAAAACGCAACATATGGTTTTCAATGAAAAAGAATAGTAATGAATTAGGATTACAGTCTATTAAAAAATAGCGGTTATAATTGGAATCCGGAAGAGGTTTTAAGAGCAAGTGTGTATATTTTATGTTTATATATTCTAACAATGTTTCAATCAAAAACCATATATATAAAAATTAAAAAAAACTTGTGAAAAACTCCCTGGCGAAATGTCAAACAGCTTCAAAGTGAAGAATCACATCACATAAGTATCACATGTACTGCATCAACAACACCCTGTGTCATGTGTCTCCATGCCAGACAGAAGACCAAGACCTGAACCGCTTCAAACTCCGCATGAAAAAGTCATTCAGCAAGGAAAAGCAGGAGGCCGCGGAGAAACGGCGGGCTTCGCTTGTGATGGATGTGGCGTCCCCAGGAGGAGGAGGTGATGTCTTATAGTGCGGCACTGTAAATGTTTACATTCCCCCCTTCCACTGATGCTATCTGCTAACTGTTTCTGGAACAAGTCTGGGGGGGAAAAAGCACCCTCGGTGAGATTGTGTGGACATAAAGTGGTGGACCGCATTAAATGATGTAGTGGACCACATAACATTATTTAGAGGGCTACCTACATGACATAAAGGGCCACGTTAAATGATGTAGTGGACCACATAACATTATTTAGAGGGCTACCTACATGACATAAAAGGTCACATTAAATGATGTACCGGACCACATAACATTATTTAGAGGGCTACTACATGGCATAAAGGGCCAAATTAAAGGATGTAGTGGACCACATAACATTATTTAGAGGGCTACCTACATGACGTAAAGGGCCACATTAAATTATGTAGCGGACCACATAACATTATTTAGAGGGCTACCTACATGACATAAAGGGCCACATTAAATGATGTAGCGGACCACATAACATTATGTAGAGGGCTACCTACATGACGTAAGGGGCCACATTAAAGGATGTAGCGGACCACAAAACATTATGTAGCGGGCTACCTACATGACATAAGGGGCCACTTTAAATGACGTTGCGGACTACATAACATTATTTAGCGGGCTACCTACATGACGTAAGGGGCCACTTTAAATGATGTGGAGGACCACATAACATTATTTAGAGGGCTACCTACATGACATAAGGGGCCACATAAAATGATGTGGTGGACCACATAACATTATTTAGAGGGCTACCTACATGATGTAAGGGGCCACTTTAAATGATGTAGCAGACCACATAACATTATTTAGAGGGCTACCTACATGACATAAAGGGCCACATTAAATGATGTAGCAGACCACATAACATTATGTAGAGGGCTACCTACATGACGTAAGGGGCCACATTAAATGATGTAGCGGACCACAAAACATTATGTAGCGGGATACCTACATGACATAAGGGGCCACATTAAATGATGTAGTGGACCACATAACATTATTTAGAGGGATACCTACATGACATAAATGGCCACATTAAATTATGTAGTAGACCACATAACATTATTTAGAGAGCTACCTACATGACATAAATGGCCACATTAAATTATGTAGTAGACCACATAACATTATTTAGAGAGCTACCTACATGACGTAAGGGGCCACCTGAAATGATGTAGTGGACCACATAACATTATTTAGAGGGTTACCTACATGACATAAAGGGCCACATTTAATGATGTAGCGGACCACATAACATTATTTAGAGGGCTACCTACATGACATAAAGGGCCACATTAAATGATGTAGCGGTCCACATAACATTATTTAGAGGGCTACTACATGACATAAAGGGCCACATTAAAGGATGTAGCGGACCACATAACATTATTTAGAGGGCTACCCACATGACATAAAGGGCCACATTAAATGATGTAGCGGACCACATAACATTATTTAGAGGGCTACCTACATGACATAAAGGGCCACATTAAATAATGTGTAGCGGACCAGATAACATTATTTAAAGGGCTACCTACATGACGTAAGGGGCCACATTAATGATGTGGTGGACCACGTTAAATGATGTAGCGTACCACATAACATTATTTAGCGGGCTACCTACATGACGTAAGGGGCAACATTAAATGATGTAGCGGGCCACATAACCTTATGTAGCAAGCTACCTACATGACGCAGGGGGCCGCTACATGATGTAAGGGGCCACATTAAATGATGTGGTGGACCACTTTAATTATGTAGCGTACCACATAACCTTATGTAGCAAGCTACCTACATGACGTAGGGGGCCGATACATGAAGTAAGGGGCCGCTACATGACATAAGGGGCCGCTACATGACGTAAGGGGCCGCTACATGACGTAAGGGGCCACATAAAATGATGTGGCGGACCACAATAAATGGATGCAGCAGGCTGTTATTTTACGAGGCTGGCCACAAAGAAAAATGGTGTCCAACATAAAATGATGTGCAATTCAGAATAAATGATGTGGCGGACCACATTAAATGATGTTGGGGACCATGACGTGGTGGGCCACATTAAATGATATTGGGGACCATGACGTGGTGGGCCACATTAAATGATGTTGGGGATCATGACGTAGTGGGCCACATTAAATGATGTTGGGGACCATGACGTAGTGGGCCACATTAAATGATATTGGGGCCTATGACGTGGTGGGCCACATTAAATGATGTTGGGGACCATGACGTAGTGGGCCACATTAAATGATGTTGGGTACCATGACGTAGTGGGCCACATTAAAGTATATTGGGGACCATGACGTGGTGGGCCATATTAAATGATGTTGGGGACCATGACGTAGTGGGCCACATTAAATGATGTTGGGTACCATGACGTAGTGGGCCACATTAAAGTATATTGGGGACCATGACGTGGTGGGCCACATTAAATGATGTTGGGGACCATGACGGGGTGGGCCACATTAAAGGAGGCAGCAGGCCACATAAATGATGAGGCGGATTACATAAAACGACGCAGCGTACTACATAGAATATTGTGGCGGGCCAAAAACTGATGTTGCGGACCATGATGTGCCGCAGTACATATATACTGTATATATGTGTATATATATATATATATATATATATTTATATATATATATGCCCAAATATAGGTGTTGGAGCATCGTATTAAAAAAGACTTGAGGTTGTAATTTCTGCCAAAGGTGCATCAACAAAGTATTGCGCAAAGGGTCTGAATACTTACTGTACGTAAATGTGAATTTTAATTTTTTTTAATTTTTAATAAATTAGCAAAAATTTCTACATTTCTGTTTTTTTCTGTCAATATTTGGTGCTGAGTGTACATTAATAAAACAATGAAATTAGCTTTTTTGATTTTTAGCAAATGGCTGCAATGAAACAAAGAGTGAAGCATTTAAAGGGGTCCAATGCTTTTATTTTATTTTTTTCATTTTTATTTATTTCATTTTATTTTTTATTTTTTATTTATTTTTAAATATTTTGTCACCCTCGTAATTGAGGGTTGCTTTTGAAAAGAGAAAACAGCGCCCCCGTGAGGTGACCAAGCAGGTGAGGCTCCCAAACTGCGTCTCTTCTGGCTTTTATACCACACACGCTGGTGTTTTCTATAAATGGATCTAGTTCAAATAATCTATTTTTTTAATTATTTCACATTGGATGCATATCATCACTGAAAATGTTTTCAACGTGGTGTCCCTCTACTAAACTTATGTACTTTCAGTTAAGAAGATCCAATAGGATATCAAAATGTCATGTAAAATATTAGAAATGGTCCATAAACACAAATACATTTGTTAATAGGTTAGTTGATCAAAACGGTCTTTGGAGAAGAAAAAAATTGTGATACAGAGTTTTATTAAATTTAAAAAATGCTGTAAATTATTTTCAAATATAGTCAACTTTAGTGCGCAAGAATATTTAAAGTAAAAAATAAAATAAACAATATGCAAATAGAGCATGGATGAAAACAATTCTCCATAAATGTGTATGTTTATATATCATTTTTTATTTACCCATGATATATAGATATGAATGTTTACTATTAGTATTAATTACTGAACCTAACATTCCAAATATTTCTAAAAGTTCCTGCCTTTTTTTTTTTTTTTTTGAGTGACTTACCTCCTTGAGTGGTTGCCATGGAGACCTTTGTGTGCGGGGATGAGCTCTGCTATCTTCGGAGGCATGCGTGCACAGATAGCGATCGCCTGCACTCTCCTGTTGTCCGGCCTGCGTCCTGCAGGCACCGCCGTCCTGTCGCCAGCTCTATTTACACTAAAGCACCGCGCGGCACTTTGCGTGACCGCCGTGGCGGGGCCTCGTCCACGCGGCGCGCGCACGGAGGAAGTCAAGTGTCCGTCATGGAGACCATTTAAGACCCAACGCTCTGTTTGCCTTGTCATTCACCTCCACATGCAACTCTTTGTTGTGCACACCAACGCCCTGCCATTCATTCTATTAATGTCTACAAATACGTTTAATCGTGCATCATTCTGAATAAATAATTAAAAAAAACATGTACAAACCCCGTTTCCATATGAGTTGGGAAATTGTGTTAGATGTAAATATAAACGGAATACAATGATTTGCAAATCCTTCTCAACCCATATTCAATTGAATATGCTACAAAGACAACATATTTGATGTTCAAACTCATAAACTTTATTTTCTTTCTGCAAATAATAATTAACTTAGAATTTTATGGCTGCAACACGTGACAAAGTAGTTGGGAAAGGGCATGTTCACCACTGTGTTACATCACCTTTCCTTTTAACAACACTCAGTAAACGTTTGGGAACTGAGGAGACACATTTTTTAAGCTTCTCAGGTGGAGTTCTTTCCCATTCTTGCTCCAAAACCTGTATGTACCTTTCAGCATTAATGGCGCCTTCACAGATGTGTAAGTTACCCATGTCTTGGGCACTAATACACCCCCATACCATCACAGATGCTGGCTTTTCAACTTTGCGCCTATAACAATCCGGATGGTTCTTTTCCTCTTTGGTCCGGAGGACACGACGTCCACAGTTTCCAAAAACAATTAGAAATGTGGACTCGTCAGACCACAGAACACTTTTCCACTTTGTATCAGTCCATCTTAGATGAGCTCAGGCCCAGCGAAGCTGACGGCGTTTCTGGGTGTTGTTGATAAACGGTTTTTGCCTTGCATAGGAGAGTTTTAACTTGCACTTACAGATGTAGCTACCAACTGTAGTTACTGACAGTGGGTTTCTGAAGTGTTCCTGAGCCCATGTGGTGATATCCTTTACACACTGATGTGGCTTGTTGATGCAGTACAGCCTGAGGGATCGAAGGTCACGGGCTTGGCTGCTTACGTGCAGTGATTTCTCCAGATTCTCTGAACCCTTTGATGATATTACGGACCGTAGATGGTGAAATCCCTAAATTCCTTGCAATAGCTGGTTGAGAAAGGTTTTTCTTAAACTGTTCAACAATTTGCTCACACATTTGTTGACAAGGTGGTGACCCTCGCCCCATCCTTGTTTGTGAATGACTGAGCATTTCATGGAATCTACTTTTATACCCAATCATGGCACCCACCTGTTCCCAATTTGCCTGTTCACCTGTGGAATGTTCCAAATAAGTGTTTGATGAGCATTCCTCAACTTTATCAGTATTTATTGCCACCTTTCCCAACTTCTTTGTCACGTGTTGCTAGCATCAAATTCAAAAGTTAATGATTATTTGCACAAAAAAAATGTTTATCAGTTTGAACATCAAATATGTTGTCTTTGTAGCATATTCAACTGAATATGGGTTGAAAATGATTTGCAAATCATTGTATT
This sequence comes from Nerophis lumbriciformis, assembly GCF_033978685.3. Taxonomy (NCBI): domain Eukaryota; kingdom Metazoa; phylum Chordata; class Actinopteri; order Syngnathiformes; family Syngnathidae; genus Nerophis; species Nerophis lumbriciformis. The sequence continues at coordinate 16,926,733 of NC_084549.2, read as the reverse complement.
CCGTTTATATTTACATCTAACACAATTTCCCAACTCATATGGAAACGGGGTTTGTATTTTATATACACGTCTTGTGAGGTTGTGAGGATTCTGCAGGCGGTCTGGTTAATGTCCACCTCTAACTCCTGACCGGAACTACATTCTCAGAGTTTCTGGTTCTTGTCTCACTATACTCCTTCTAGCTTTCTCAGAGAAAATATACTATATTTAAAGCCTGAACAAAATCACTCAAGTGGACATTTTTATTTATGTCTCCTCCCCATGCATGCATGAGTTTCCAAAGGTCCTATACAGTATTAAGCACCTCTTTTGGCATATTCCGACTAATAAATCAGTGAGTATGCGTCATTCCGTTAAAAAGGAAAGTTCCTGCAACCATAAACTGTAAACATTTTCATTGGAGATGCACAGAAAAACTACATGGCTAATAATTGCATTTACGGTAATTTACTGTGAAATATTATTACAGCAGACACAAGACGTTGAAACAACGTTGAGAACTTGTTGAATTAGGTCCTGACGTTGAGCAACTCAAACCTAATGTTGAAACAACATGCTTTTTGACGACGTTTAATCAATGTTGGGTTCTGACGCTGATTTGACTGTTGAATTTTGGTCATTTTCCAACCAAAATTCTATAACTCAAACCTAACGTTGAAACAACAGGATTTTTGACAACGTTCATTCAATGTCGGGTTCTGACGTTTATCTGACCATTGAATTTTGGTCATTTCCCAACCAATATAAACACAAATACAACGTTGAAACAACATGCTTTTTGACGACGTTTAATCTATGTTGGGTTCTGATGTAGATTTGACCGTTGAATTTTGGTCATTTCCCAACCAATAATCTACAAAACAACTACAACGTTGAAACAACATGCTTTTTGACAACATTTATGCAATGTCAGGTTGTGACGTTAATTTGACCATTGAAATTTGGTCATTTCCCAACCAATATTCTACAACACAACTACATGGTTGAAACAACACGCTTTTTGACAACGCTTATTCAACGTCAGGTTGTGACGTCGATTTGACCATTGAAATTTGGTAATTTCCCGACCAATATTCTACAACACGTATACAACGTTGAAACAACATGCTTTTTGACAATGTTTATTCAATGTTAGGATGTGACGTTAGTTTGACCATTGAAATTTGGTCATTTCCCAACCGATATTCTACAACACAACTACATGGTTGAAACAACATGCTTTCTGACAACGTTTATTCAACGTCAGGTTGTGACGTCGATTTGACCATTGAATTTTGGTCATTTCCTGACCAATATTCTACAACACGAATACAGCGTTGAAACAACATGCTTTTTGATTACGTTTATTTGATGTCAGGTTGTGACTTTGATTTGACCGTTGAATTTTGGTCATTTCCTGACCAATATTCTACAACACAACTACAACGTTGAAACAACATGCTTTTTGACGACGTTTAAGCAATGTTGGGTTCTGACGTTGATTTGACGATTGAATTGTGGTCATTTCCCAACCAAAATTCTATACCTCAAACCTAACATTGAAACAACATGATTTTTGACAACGTTCATTCAATGTCAGGTTGTAACGTTGATTTGACTATTTAATTTTTGGTCATTTCCTGACCAACATTCTACAACACAAATACAACGTTGAAACAACATGCTTTTTGACGATGTTTAATCAATGTCGGGTTCTGACGTTGATTTGACCATTGAATTTTGGTCATTTCCCAACCAATATAAACACAAGTACAACGTTGAAACAACATGCTTTTTGATGACATTTAATCAATGTTAGGTTCTGATGTTGATTTGACCGTTGAATTTTGGTAATTTTCCAACCAATATTCTATAACACAAATGCAACGTTGAAACAACATGCTTTTTGACAACGTTTAATCTATGTCGGGTTCTGACGTTGATTTGACCATTGAATTTTGGTCATTTCCCGACCAATATTCTACAACCCAACTACAACGTTGAAACAACAAGTTTTTTGACGACGTTTATTCAATGTCAGGTTGTGACGTTTATTTGACCGTTGAATTTTGGTCATTTCCCAACCAATATTCCTACAACACAACTACAACGTTGAAACAACATGCTTTTTGACGATGTTTATTCAATGTCAGGTTGTGACGTTGGTTTGACCACTGAAATTTTGTTTTTTCCCGACCAATATTCTTTTTGATGACGTTTATTCAATGTCAGGTTGTGACGTTGATTTGACCTTTGAAATTTGGTAATTTCCCAACCAACAACGTGAATCCAACGTAAGACGTCAACGTTGTCTCAATTTACAAATAGAGCTATTTTGCGACGTTGTTTCAAAGTCAGTTTTATAGGACGTGTATGTGTAATCAACGTTGTATCAATGTCTTTTTACAGTCCATTACAATAAAGTTACAACTAAATGCTGTGACTTCACAACTGTAGTTTGTATGAAATGACAGCACACCGCCACTTACTGTACTAGAGTGTGCAACATAGTCTATGGAATCTCTTTAGAATTTACAGTATTTTATTGTGAAATAACAGTTAATTGCTGTGAAATATAAGGATATTGTATGTTTTTCTTTCATTTGTTGTATTAAGGTTTTGATTAAAATATTTATCTGTGGAAAATATACACTTAAATTTATAAACTTTTGTTGTTTTTAACATTGAGTGTATTTTTTTTATTTTGTATTGTTAATTTTGTCCATCACAACCTTAGATCCTTTCAAAGCTTGCCCTGCAGGAGAGGACGCAATCATTTGTCTCGGATTTAGAGTTTTATAAAAAAATAAAAATTATTTCGTTAAATATGGTCATTATAACTTTTCGGAACTAGCAAATTCTCCGATTTGTGCACGGTACAGGCGTTTAGGGCAGGGGTGTCCAAACGTTTTCCATCAAGGGCCGCATACTGAAAAGTCAAATCATGCAGGGGCCATTTTATTATTATTTTCTTTCAAAAAATAATGATACAAAAGTGTAAATAACACCACATTTTGTGTGAGCTCTGTGTTATAAGGATCAAAACATATAGCTATTTGTGTCAAAATGTCCTATTTGTCTCATTTGTGCTCTTCTTTCCTTACATTTTTACTGTCCCTTTTTTGTTTGATTTTATCCCGACAATATTCTGCGGGCCAACAAAACTCGAGCTGCGGGCCAGAAATGGCCCCCGGGCCGCACTTTGGACACCCCAAGCACTGCAAGGCTATATAAATGTCTCCCAGTCAGTAAAAAGGTAAAAAAATATATTACACAAATCGAAATAATTTCATAAAATATAATAATATTAGTGAATACGTTTTAAAAAGTTACCTCAGTTTTAAAACAATTATAACGTTTTTTTCGGGTTATAATAGCGGCGTATTAAGCAGTTAAAATATGAATACAAAGCTGACACATAATTTTAATAAAACATTGTTTATTTTGTGTCGTTAACATTATATTGTCATATTGTCGTTCCTGTTTTTCTATTTTGGGACTATTTTGGATGTAAATTAGCACACTGTAGACATTTAAGAGTATTTCCCAGAATTTAACAGTATATTTTTTTCAAAGTAAAATACATGAATCAAAATTTACTGTAACCTCACAACAAATTAATATATATTAAAAAAAAAATCAATAACTTTATATGTCAAAGCATTTAACTTCACAGCAAAATACTGTAAATGTTACTGTGGAATTAGCCAGTGGCTGTTTATCAGTTCATTAATGTGCATTATTGTCCTCAATAAATGCATTTAAAAAAAAAAAAGTTGGCTCTTGACTGTGGGTTGGATTCAAGTGTGTAAAAATTTTAATACGGACACTCACACATACCACTTTTATAACAAAATGTGTACATTTCTGCAGTTTTTTATGCATTATCATTTTTTTAGATATAATAATAAAATCGCCATGAATACAACAGTTCCATCATGTCACGCGTGCATGCTGTGAAAAACCTAAAAAAAAAAAAAATAATTAAAAAAAAAAAAAAAAAAAAAAAAGCGTTATCCTGCAGATTCGGCATTAATTGTGTCAGTCGTGTGTATTTCTAATTAACTGACGTATAGTTAATTGTTCAATGTGTGCTTATTTATGACACTCAAAGACAAATAAACAGCAGTTTAGTGCAGGAATTTTTTTTTTTTTTTTTGCACCTTTTCAAATGTGCGTTACCAGGCTCTGATGCCCTGCAGAGTCCCCTGGCATGGCGGGGCCACAGTCCCTTGCGCGGGTTGGCCCTGCGTCTGCGCCCCCAGGGGCCCCAAAGTCATGCTCATGAAGGCGTTGGCCGCGGTACTGGAGGGCTGCAGGGCGGGCAGACTCGTACAATAAGTGTTGCTGTAGGCAGAGTTGCTGTACGTGTAGGCCGGGTAGCCGCTGTAGCTGTACGGGCTCGCTGCGACCGAGTAAGAGGCGTTATAAGTCGGGGATCCAGTCAAACAGGGCCGCCCGTCGCGCACCAGCACCGGTACGTGCACCCGCCTGGGCGGCGCCGGCGGCGGCGGCGCTGGATTGTGAGGATGATGATGGTGATGGTGATGATGATGATGGCCGACCATTTCCAGGGACTTGTCCTGCCGCTGCCTCTTGCATTTGTACCTGCGGTTCTGGAACCAGATCTTCACCTGCGTGGGTGTGAGCTTGAGCGAGCCGGCCAGGTGTTCTCTCTCCGGGGCGGACAGGTAGCGCTGCCGCTTGAAGCGACGCTCCAGCTCGAACACCTGCGTCTGGGAGAAGAGGACCCGGGGCTTCCTGCGGGTCCTCTGCTGCTTGCTGGCCGGCTTCTCGGCCTCCTCGCCCCGCAGCGACGCGCACACCTCTGCGCGGCGAGCACCGGTGGGTGAAAAAAAAGCACACATGGCAACAATTAATGTCTATATAAATCTGCATTTCACAATTTAGCGACTCAGTTAAAAAAATAGTCAAATAAAAACCCAACCAACTTATTTATAATTTATATTTGTATGAATTATTTTCCAAAAATAACACCAGCCAAAAACATATAACAAACAGACAAAGCAACTAAAACTAGGGATGTCCGATAATGGCTTTTTTTTTGCCAATATCCGATATTCCGATATTGTCCAACTCTTAATTACCGATACCGATATCAACCGATACCGATATATACAGTCGTGGAATTAATTAATACAATAAAATAAGATAAATAAATTAAAAACATTTTCTTGAATAAAACAGAAAGTAAAACAATATAAAAACAGTTACATAGAAACTAGTAATTAATGAAAATGAGTCAAATTAACTGTTAAAGGTTAGTACTATTAGTGGACCAGCAGCACGCACAATCATGTGTGCTTACGGACTGTATCCCTTGCAGACTGTATTGATATGTAATATATTTCAATATAATGGCTTTTTGCCGATATCCGATATTCCGATATTGACCAAACCCTTAATTACCGATACCGATATCAACCGATGCCGATATCAACCGATATATACAGTCGTGGAATTAACACATTATTATGCCTAATTTGGACAACCAGGTATGGTGAAGATAAGGTCCTTTAAAAAAAAAAAAAAATTTATACAATAAAATAAGATAAATAAATTAAAAACATTTTCTTGAATAAAAAAGAAAGTAAAACAATATAAAACAGTTACATAGAAACTAGTAATTAATTAAAATGAGTAAAATTAACTGTTAACGGTTAGTACTATTAGTGGACCAGCAGCACGCACAATCATGTGTGCTTACGGACTGTATCCCTTGCAGACTGTATTGATATATAGTAGGGATGTCCGATAATGGCTTTTTGCCGATATCCGATATTCCGATATTGACCAAACCCTTAATTACCGATACCGATATTAACCGATATATACAGTCGTGGAATTAACACATTATTATGCCTAATTTGGACAACCAGGTATGGTGAAGATAAGGTCCTTTTTAAAAAAGAATTAATACAATAAAATAAGATAAATAAATTAAAAACATTTTCTTGAATAAAAAAGAAAGTAAAACAATATAAAAACAGTTACATAGAAACTAGTCATTAATGAAAATGAGTCAAATTAACTGTTAAAGGTTAGTACTATTAGTGGACCAGCAGCACGCGCAATCATGTGTGCTTACGGACTGTATCCCTTGCAGACTGTATTGATATATATTGATATATAATGTAGGAACCAGAATATTAATAACAGAAAGAAACAACCCTTTTGTGCGAATAAGTGTGAATGAGTGTAAATGGGGGAGGGAGGTTTTTTGGATTGGTGCACTAATTGTAAGTGGATCTTGTGTTTTTTATGTTGATTTAATAAAAAAACTAAAAAAAAAAAAAACGATACCGATAATTAAAAAAAAACAATACCGATAATTGTGTCAAATGCAGAGAATAATTTCGCCACACCTAGTGTGTGTGTGACAATGATGGGTACTTTAACTTTAACTTGAAATTTCCAATATTACATTTTAAAGCATTTATCGGCCGATAATATCGGAAATCTCTAAATAAAACCAAACAAAACAAAACACACATATATATTATGCTCACTTATTTATTTGCAGAGTAATAAAAACAACCAAAAAATATTGACATATTTTCAGATAATAATTCCAAATGTATACAAAATATTAATTTTCTGAGCTGACCAATATTTATTGTTGATTTCATTTTGGAGCCCATCAAAAATAAATCTAATATTTCTGTATAGTACTCCATTATAATTTTTTAAATGATTTTATATATTGATTATTTCTATTGTCCTATTTGTTATTGTATTTGCAGTGTTGTTGCACCATGCTGTTTGAGTGCGACTGAACTTACTGGACTATTTATTTGGCAATGTATAACATATTGTATAATAAATAAAAATAAATACACATTATGTCAAGTAAGTATAATCGGGTTACTGTCTCGCAATATGTGTTATTATTTTGATTTTATAGCTTGCTGCATAAAATGATGTTATTACAGTTAAATGACACGTTGGCCCGCAAAGTATTGAGGTAAAATAAATAAAAAACGACAATAAAAACGTAAGCAAACTCAGCAGGCACGAGACATTGATACAACGTTGATTATACCTAAATGTCTTTTAAAACTGACTTTGAAACAACTGTGCAAAATAGTTGTATTTGTAAATGGAGACAGCGTTGGTGCCCAACATTGGATCCACGTTGTTGGTTGGGAAATGACCAAATTTCAATGGTCAAATCAACGTCACAACCTGACATTGAAAAAAATAGTCAAATGCAAACCCAACAACGTATTTATTTGCAAAGGAATACAGTTATTTATTTATTAATATTTTCAGATAATAATTCAAAATGTAAACAAAATATTATTTTCCCGAGCTGACCAATATTTATTGTTGATTTCATTTTGGAGCCCATCAAAAATAAATCTAGTATTTCTGTATAGTACTCATTATCATTTTTTAAATTATTTTATATATTGATTATTTCTATTGTCCTATTTATTATTGTATTTGCAGTGTTGTTGCACCATGCTGTTTGAGTGCGACTGAACTTACTGGACTATTTATTTGGCAATATGTAATATACTGTATAATAAATCAATGGTAAATGGGTTATACCTGTATAGCGCTTTTCTACCTTCAAGGTACTCAAAGCGCTTTGACACTATTTCCACATTCACCCATTCACACACACACACATTCACACACTGATGGTGGGAGCTGCCATGCAATGCCCTAACCACGACCCATCAGGAGCAAGTGTGAAGTGTCCTGCTCAAGGACACAACAGACGTGACTAGGTTGGTAGAAGTTGGGAATCGAACCAGGAACCCTCAGGTTGCTGGCACGGTCACTCTCCCACGCCAAATAAGAATAAATGCACGATATGTCAAGTAAGTATAATCAGGTTACTGTCTTGAAATATGTGTTATTATTTTAGTTTTACAGCTTGCTGCGTAAAAAATGATGTTATTATGACACAGGCATGATAAAATAAAAATAAAAACGACAATAAAAACGTAAGCAAACTCAGCAGGCACGAGACATTGATACAAGGTTGATTATACATATATGTCCTTTAAAAGTGACTTTGAAACAACGTTGCAAAATAGTTATATTTGTAAATTGAGACAACGTTGATGTCTAACGTTGGATCCATGTTGTTGGTTGGGAAATGACCACATTCCAATGGTCAAATCAACGTCACAACCCAACATTGATTAAACGTCGTCAAAAAGCATGTTGTTTCAACGTTATGTTTGAGTTGCCCAACGTCAGGACCTAATTCAACAAGTTCTCAACATTGCTTTAATGTCTTGTGCCTGCTGGGAAATTAATATGTAATAAGAAAAGGAAGAAGACTTGGAAATTGGTAATATGCTTTGTCACTTATAACACAAAGCCGAGACAAAATCTATTTCCTTTTTTTTTTTTGCACTCTTTTAAAATAAAAAAAAATATCAAAAAGGCCCACACTTGATTTGGTGGGTAAAGTTTGGACACCCCTGCTTTAACAATTCAAATTATTGTGCAGATTTGCCCCAAAATAACCCAATCAAACTGTCCGAACCGGAACCGTTTGACCATATCTTGTTTGTTATTTGAATGTCATTTAGTATGTCTTTTGTTTTCTAAACCTTCATGTAACGCTGAATTTCTCCTTGAGATGAACATCGCATCAAACTGACCGACTTTTTGGGGATTACTTTTAAGCAGGGCGATCAAAAATGATGAGTTAACTCATGTGATTGATCACAAAACATTGCATTAATCATGCATTTATGCAGATTAATCACACAATTTATTTATTTGATTGCGCTCTCTGGCAAATATCACTTCAAAACAATAAACCCCAATTAAAAACTGCACAACATTTTGACAATAGAATTGCATCTGTGTCCAAATATCAGGGTATTTTTATACGTTGATTTAAACCAGGGGTGTCAAAGTCAAGGCCCGCGGCCAGATCCGCCCCGTGAATGAATTATCGGGTGATATTTGATTAGTATTAGAACCGGCCCGCAGGCCACAGCCGCCTGCTGCTGTTTTGCACGCACCAATACTCCATCAGTGTTGGCGCTAGGAATTTTCAAAATGGTCATCAAGTCATGAAAATGGGGTCCCACAGTAAATGTTTGGGGTCCCACTTTTTTGTAACCGTTTTGAAAAATAAATGTATGCATTATCCTGTTATATCTCACATTTTATATTGTGCTTTGGAAAAAGGTTGCCATAAACGTTACTTAATTCATTAAAAAAAACTACAAAAGAAAACAAATTTTTATGCATAACTAAATGTATTCAGTTATAAACATTCATTCACTTTCTTCTTTCTTTCATGCATCTAAACTTTACCGCTGCCGGTATTTTTTTCTATATTTTTATTGTAATATTTTTAAAATGTGTTTGTTCTATTTTTGGCCAAAGTAAGACCAAGAAAACAACCTGAAGTTGCCTTTATTTTTTATTTTTAATGCCATTACTGCAATATTCCGGCCCGCGTCGGCACAGATTTTTCCTCCATGCGGCCCCTGAGTTAAAATGAGTTTGACACCCCTGCTTTAAACGATGCATGCAAGTAATAACTCCAACTTGATGTCCAGCCTGTCATTTTAATGTGTCATTTTATGTGTAACTTGCCTCTTGGGAAGGACTCCCTTGAAAAAGAGGTTTGTAATATCAATTGGATTTTTTTCCTGGTTAAATAAAGGTTATATATAAAATAATCCAAAAATCAACAATGTGATTATTACACACTAAAAACTTCTGGGTTATTTTGCTAACCCAATTTATGAGTTGTGAGTGTTGGGTTACATTTTGGAGTTATTGTTTTTGAAGCGCAATCAATTTTTGGGGTTATAAGAGTATGATTTTAACTCAATTTATGGGTTTTCAAAGTTATGAACCATTTTTGGGTTGTTTTTCAATGATTAACACATTTTGGGGTAAAGGCTTTTTTTTTTTAAATAAAAAAATTACTTTTTTCTTGAAGGGAATTTTATTAAAGATTAATCTCATTAACATTATTTCCAATCACACATCTTATGTACATGTAAATATTTGAGCGTGCTTTACAGAACTACTATGACCATGTAAAAAAAATGTCACTCATGTCTTGCTTTTGAGGATATTTTAATGGAATAAAAATAATTTTGATCAGTAGTTGGGAAGGAGTAGGACAAACCAGCAGTAAAATTGATCATTTGGGTCAAGGAGCGCTAAAATGCGCAACCCAATAGTTGGGTTTGGAATAACCCAACAATGTAGTGAGCATAACTCAGCTTTTGTGTTAAATAAATTCAACCCAATAGTTGGGTTATGAATTAACCAACATTGAGTTAGCATAACTAAATTTTTCGGTTAAATAATTCAACCCAATAGTTTGGTTGGGAATAACCCAACATTAAGTTATCATAACTCAACTTTTTGGTTAAATAATTCAACGCAAAAGTTGGGTGGAAAAAATTGACCCAAAATGTTGAGTTAAAATAACTCAAATAAGGGGTTTGTCCTTTTCTGAACCAGCAGTTGGGTTAAAATTGGATTATTTTTTAACCCAACATTTTTTAGTATGTTTTAACTGTTGAAGTGTCCAATTATGAGAAATTAAGAATAAGAATACTGTAAAATTGAGTGTTTTTTTTTTTTTACTTACTTTAAATAGATAAACAGTTTTATGCCATAAAATATACAGATTTTTTTAATTTTTTACACACACTAAAAAAATACCGGGTTATTTTGATAACCCAATTTATGAGTTGCTAGTGTTGGGTTAAATGTTGGAGTTATTTTTTTGAATAGCAATCCATTTTTGGGGGTTATAAGGGTATTAATTTAACAGAATGTCTGGGTTTTCAAAATGATGAATAATTTTTGGGTTGTTTTTCAACAAGTAACGCATTTTAGGGTGAAACGCTTTTTTTTATATTAAAAAGTGACTTTTTTCTTGAAGGGAATTTTATTATGGATTAATCACATTAACATTATTTACAATCACCCAACATTGAGTTAGCACTACTCAACTTTTGGGTTAAATAATTCAACCCAACAGTTTGGTTGGAAATAACCCAACATTAAGTTATCGTAACTCAACTTTTTGGTGAAATAATTCAACGCAAAAGTTGGGTTGAAAAAAATCAACCCTAAATGTTGAGTTAAAATAACTCAATGAGGGGTTCGTCCTTTTCGGAACCAGCAGTTGGGTTGAAATGGGTCAGTTTTAACCCAACATTTTTTAGTGTGCAGTTTAAATTTATGGTAATTTGTTGTGATATTGTTATGATTACATTAATTTACTGTGAAATAAAAGGATATCAGATTTTTTTTTTTACTGCCACTTGTTTTAATATTATATGCAAGTACATTTGGAAAATACTGCTAAATGCTGTGAAATCCTGGAATTTTTTAACCCATCATTTTTTAGTGTTTAGGACTCCCCTTGAAAAAGAGGTTTTTAATATCAATGGGATTTTTTTCTCTGTTTAAATAAAGGTTATATATAAAATAATCCAAAAATCAACTATGTGATTATTATAATATGATTTTTTTAAATGACAGTACTTTTATGGCTAAATATAGCATCATGGAAATGTGTTTTTATATCCTGATGATATTTGACCTCATTAGTTTAAGTGTGCTTTTAATATTAAAACAGCATGTTGCACTTCTGCACAAGGTGTGGCATGATCAAATATTTAACATTTTGCGGTTAAGTTATTACCGTACTGATTTTAATGTGAGCTGCACTCACTGGTGTCTTGGTCCTCTTGGAGGTCCGCGGCATTGGGTTGCACAATTCAGCGCTCCCTGACCCATAAATTGGGTTTGGAATAACCCAACATTGTAGTGAGCATAACTCAACTTTTCGGTTAAATAATTCAACCCAATATTTTGGTTGGGAATAACCCAACATTAAGTTACCATAACTCAACTTTTTGGTGAAATATTTCAACGCAAAAGTTGTGTTGAAAAAAATCAATCCAAAATGTTGAGTTAAAATGACTCAATAAGTGGTTCGTCCTTTTCTGAACCAGCAGTTGGGTTGAAATTGGTGTTATTTTTTAACCCAACATTTTTTAGTGTACAGTTTAAATTTATATTAATTTGTTGTGATATTGCTATGATTGCAGTATTTTACTGTGAAATAACGTTAATTGCTGTGAAATATAAGGGTATCATAATTTTTTTTTACTGCCATTTGTTTTTAATACATGCAAGTAAATCTGGAAAAATACTGATGAATACTGTGAAATCCTGGAATTTTTTTTTCACAGCATGTACAAGAGTGTGCAACGCATGCAGTACCCCCCAATAAACAAATTAATTTACAGTTATTTTTGGGTGAAATGCTTTTTTTTTTATTAAAAAGTGACTTTTTCTTGAATTTTATTAAGGATTAATCTCATTAACATTATTTACAATCACCCAAAATTGAGTTAGCCTAACTCAACTTTTGGGTTAAATAATTCAACCCAATAGTTTGGTTGGAAATAACCCAACATTAAGTTACCATAACTCAACTTTTTGGTGAAATAATTCAACGCAAAAGTTGGGTTGAAAAAAATCCACCCAAAATGTTGAGTTAAAATAACTCAAATAAGGGGTTCGTCCTTTTCGGAACCAGCAGTTGGGTTAAAATGGGTTATTTTTTAACCCAACATTTTTAGTGTGCAGTTTAAATTTATAGTAATTTGTTGTGATATTGTTATGATTGCATTATTTTACTGTGAAATAAAAGGATATCAGATTTTTTTTTACTGCCATTTGTTTTAATATTACATGAATTTACCATGAATTGATTGACGTGGACCCCGACTTAAACAAGTTGAAAAACTTATTCGGGTGTTACCATTTAGTGGTCAATTGTACAGAATATGTACTGAACTGTGCAATCTACTAATAAAAGTTTCAATCAATCAATCAATGCAAGTAAATCTGGAAAAATACTGTTAAATGCTGTGGAATCCTGGAATTTTTTAACCCAACAATTGTTTTGTGTGCAGGACTCCTCTTGAAAAAGAGTTTTTTAATATCAATGGGATTTTTCTCTCTGTTTAAATAAAGGTTATATATAAAATAATCCAAAAATCAACAATGTGATTATTATAATATGACTTTTTTTTTTAACGACAGTACTTTTATGGCTACATATAGTATCATGGAAATGTGTTTTTATATCCTGATGATATTTGACCTCTTTAGTTTAAGTGTGCTTTTAATGTTAAAGCAGCATGTTGCACTTCTGCACAAGGTGTGGCATGATCAAATATTTAACATTTTGCGGTTAAGTTATTACCGTACTGATTTTAATGTGAGCTGCACTTACTGGTGTCTTGGTCCTCTTGGAGGTCCGTGGCATTGGGTTGCACAATTCAGCGCTCCTTAACCCAATAGTTGGGTTTGGAATAACCCAACATTGTAGTGAGCATAACTCAACTTTTGGGTTAAATAATTCAACCCAATAGTTTGGTTGGAAATAACCCAACATTAAGTTACCATATCTCAACTTTTTGGTGAAATATTTCAACGCAAAAGTTGGGTTGAAAAAAATCCACCCAAAATGTTGAGTTAAAATAACTCAAATAAGTGGTTCGTCCTTTTCGGAACCAGCAGTTGGGTTAAAATGGGTTATTTTTTAACCCAACATTTTTTAGTGTGCAGTTTAAATTTATAGTAATTTGTTGTGATATTGTTATGATTACAGTATTTTACTGTGAAATAACAGTTAATTGCTGGAAATATAAGGATATCATATTTTTGTTTACTGCCATTTCTTTTAATATTACATGCAAGTAGATCTGGAAAAATACTGTTAAATGCTGTGAAATCCTGGAATTTTTCCCATAGCGTGTACAAGAGTGTGCAACGCATGCAGTACCCCTCAATAAACAAATTAATTTACAGTCATTTTTGGGTGAAAGGCTTTTTTTTATTTTTTTTTTATTAAAAAGTGACTTTTTTCTTAAATTTTATTAAGGATTAATCTCATTAACATTATTTACAATCACCCAAAATTAACAATTAAATTAAATACTGTTAAATGCTGTGAAATCCTGGAATTTTTTTCACAGAGTGTACAAGAGTTTGCAACACATGCAGTACCCCTCAATAAACAAATTAATTTACAGTTATTTTTGGGTGAAAGGCTTTTTTTTTTAAATTAAAAAGTGACTTTTTTCTTGAATTTTATGAAGGATTAATCTCATTAACATTATTTACAATCACCCAACATTCAGTTAGCATAACTCAACTTTTGGATTAAATAATTCAACCCAAAAGTTTGGTTGAAAATAACCCAACATTAAGTTACCATAACTCAACTTTTTGGTGAAATAATTCAACGCAAAAGTTGGGTTGAAAAAAATCCACCCAAAATGTTGAGTTAAAATAACTCAAATAAGGGGTTCGTCCTTTTCGGAACCAGCAGTTGGGTTAAAATGGGTTATTTTTTAACCCAACATTTTTTAGTGTGCAGTTTAAATTTATAGTAATTTGTTGTGATATTGTTATGATTACATTATTTTACTGTGAAATAAAAGAATATCAGATTTCTTTTACTGCCATTTGTTTTAATATTACATGCAAGTAAATCTGAAAAAATACTGTTAAATGCTGTGAAATCCTGTAATTTTTTAACTCAACATTTTTTAGTGTGCAATTTAAATTTTATAGTAATTTGTTGTGATATTGTTATGATTACATTATTTTACTGTGAAATCAAAGGATATCAGATTTTTTTTACTGGCATATCTTTTAATATTACATGCAAGTAAATCTGGAAAAATACTGTTAAATGCTGTGAAATCCTGGAATTTTTTAACTCAACATGTTTTAGTGTGCAGGACTCCCCCTGAAAAAGAGGTTTTAAATATCAATGGGAATTTTTTTCTCCTGTTAAATAAAGGTTCTATATAAAATAATCCAAAAATTAACAATGTGATTATTATATAATATGATTTTTTTTTAATGACAGTACTTTTATGGCTAAATATAGCATCATGGAAATGTGTTTTTATATCCTGATGATATTTGACCTCATTAGTTTAAGTTTAATGTTAAAGCAGCATGTTGCACTTCTGCACAAGGTGTGGCATGATCAAATATTTAGTTTTGAAAATTTAGGTACCGTGTCAACACATTTTCCGGTGAGTTTCGCCAAAGTTAATACCCTACTGATTTGCACTTACTGGCGTCCTGGTCCTCCTGGAGGTCCGCGGCGTGCATCTGCACCGGGAGCCCGGCGGCAAACATCTCCGCCGGCAGCCCAGACTCGCCCAGCCGGTCCGGTGCCGCCAGCGCGCCGAAGTAGGACATCCGCTCGTCGCTCTCCGACAAGCCAGAGCTGATCGGACTCGGACTGTCTCTCCCGGCCAGCATGCAGGAGGGCGGCGAGTCGCGCCCGCGGGACCCGGACTGCTGCAGGCAGGAGATGAACTGCAGCTCCTGGGACTGTCGCTGCAACTCCAATTTCAGGATGTCCTTGACTGAAAAAGGCGTGGTGGAGGACGTTAAAGCCGGACTCGGGAGCATGATGGTGAATATCTGGGGACAATTTGTAGGATTTTTTTTTTTTCATGCAGACCGAGGAAAGAGCGGAGCAGGAGACATATCCCCCTGCAGGCTGCACTTGTGTGTGTGTGTGGGTGTGTGTGTGTGTGTGTGTGTGTGTGTGTGTGTGTGACTGAGGCTGAGGAGGGGGTCGATCCTGTTTGGTTGGCTTAAATTGAGTTCGAGAAAGATGCTGTCATCTCCACGCCCCTCCCATAAGCCTCTCTCTCTCTCTCTCTGCATCTTTTAGGACAATTCCAACCTCATTTAACTTAAAGGCCTATACCAGGGGTCGGCAACCCGCGGCTCTAGAAACGCATGCGGCTCTTTAGCGCCGCCCTAGTGGCTCTCTGGAGCTTTTTCAGAAATGTATGAAAAATGGAAAAAGATGAGGGGAAAACAATCTATTTTTTGTTTTAATATGGTTTCTGTAGGAGGACAAACATGACAGAAACCTCCATAATTGTTATAAAGCACACTGTTTATATTAAACATGCTTCACTGATTCGAGTATTTGGCTAGCGCAGTTTTGTCCTACTAATTTTGGCGGTCCTTGAACTCACCGTTTGTTTACATGTATAACTTTCTAGGACGTGTTTTATGCCACTTCTTTTTCTGTCTCATTTTGTCCACCAAACTTTTAAGGTTGTGCATGAAAGGTGAGTTTTGTTGATGTTATTGACTTGTTGGAGTGCTAATCAGACATATTTGGTCACTGCATGACTGCAAGCTAATCGATGCTAACATGCTATTTAGGCTAGCTATATGTACATATTGCATCATAATGCCTTATTTGTAGCTATATTTGAGGTCATTTAGTTTCCTTTAAGTCCTCTTAATTCAATTTATATCTCATGACACACTATCTGTATGTAATATGGCTTTTAATTTTTTGCGGCTCCAGACAGATTTTTTTTGTATTTTTGGTCCAATATGGCTCTTTCAACATTTTGGGTTGCCGACCCCTGGCCTATACTGAAATTAATTTTTTAAATTTAAACGGGGATAGCAGATCCATTCTATGTGTCAAACTTGATCATTTCGCGATATTGCCATATTTTTGCTGAAAGGATTTAGTAGAGAACATCGACGATAAAGTTCGCAACTTTTGGTCGCTGATTAAAAAAAAGCCTTGCCTGTACCGGAAGTAGCGTGACGTCACAAGTTGAAAGTCTCCTCACATTTCCCCATTGTTTACACCAGCAGCGGAGCGATTCGGACCGAGAAAGAGACGATTACCCCATTAATTTGAGCGAGGATGAAAGATTCATGGATGAAAAATATGAGAGTGAAGGACTATAGTGCAGTGCAGGACGTATCTTTTTTCGCTCTGACCGTAACTTAGGTACAAGGGCTCATTGGATTCCACACTCTCTCCTTTTTCTATTGTGGATCACGGATTTGTATTTTAAACCACCTCGGATACTATAGTGCCCTCCAAAAGTATTGGAACACTGAGTCCAATTTGTTTATTTTTGTTGTAGACTGAAAACATTTGGGTTTGACATCAAAAGATGAATACGGGACAACAGATCAACATTTCAGCTTTCATTTCCAGGTATTTACATCTGGATCTGATACACAACTTAGAAGATAGCACCTTTTGTTTGAACCTACCCCTTTTTCAGGAGAGCAAAAGTATTGGAACATGTGACTGACAGGTGTGTTTTGTTGCCCAGGTGTCTCCAAATTACATTGATTATTCAAACAATAAATATCACTGAATGTCTGAGCTCAGTTTCAGATTGGGTAGGATAGGATTTGCCTGTGCAGAATGCATTTAGAGGTGGAACCAACATGAAAACCAGGGAGCTGTCTATGGGTGAAAAAGAAGCAATTGTGAATCTGAGAGAAGATGGACTCAGAGCCATTGCACAAACATTGGCCATAGCCAGTACAACCATTCGGAATGTCCTGAAGAAGAAAGAAACCACTGGTGTACTAAGCAACAGACGTGGAACAGGTAGACCAAGGAAAACATCAGCACTTGATGACAGAAACATTGTGAGAGCTATAAAGAACAACCGTTAGTGACATCAGCAACGACCTCCAGAGGGCAGGAGTGAAGGTATCACAATCTAATGTTGGCAGAAGACTTCATGGACAGAAGTACAGAGGCTACACCAGAAGATGCAAACCACTCATTAGCAAGAAGAACAGGAAGGCCAGGCTGGAAATTGCCAAAAGGTACAGAGATGAGCCTCAAAAAGTCTGGAAAAAGTTTTATGGGACTGATGAGACAAATATTAACTTCTTTCAAAGTGATGGAAAGGCGAACGTTTGGAGAAAGAAAGAATCTGCTCATGATCCCAAACATACAAGCTCATCTGTGAAACGTCATGTCATGGCTTGGGCTTGCATGGCTTCTTCTGGTCATCTTCATTGATGATGTAACACATGATGGCAGCAGCAAAATGAACTCAGAAGTCTACAGAAACATTTTGTCTGCTAATTTAAAGAAAGATGCAACCAAACTGATTGGGAGATCCTTAATCATGCAGCAAGATAAGGACCAAAACAACAAAGGAGTTCATCGGGGCAAGAAGTGGAAGGTTTTAGACTGGCCAAGTCAGTCTCCAGACTTAAACCCAATAGAGCATGCATTTTACCTGCTGAAGAGGAGACTGAAGGGAGTAAATAACCCCCCAAAACAAACAACAACTGAAAGAGGCTGCAGTGAAAGCCTGGAAAAGCATCACAAAAGAAGAATGCAAAGGTTTGGTGATGTCAATGGCTCACAGGCTTGATGCACTTATTGAAAGCAAAGGATTTGCAACTAAATATTAAGTCTTATTCATTTTAATCTATTTTAAGTTTATATGTTCCAATACTTTTGCTCACCTAAAAATGTTTTGTTCCATTACAAATAATGCTATCTTCTAAGTTGTGTATCAGATTCAGATGCAAATACCTGGAAATGAAAGCTGAAATGTTGATCTCTTGTGTCATATTCATCTTTTGACGTCAAACCCAAATGTTTTCAGTCTACAACAAAAATAAAGGAACTGGCCTCACTGTTCCAATACTTTTGGAGGGCACTGTATATCCTCTTGAAAATGAGAGTCGAGAACGCGAAATGGACATTCACAGTGACTTTTATCTCCACGACAATACATCGGCGAAGCACTTTAGCTACGGAGCTAACGTGATAGCATCGTGCTTAACTGCAGATAGAAACAAAACAAATAAGCCCCTGACTGGAAGGATAGACAGAAGATCAACAATACTACCAAACTCTGGACCTGTAACCACACGGTTAATGCTGTACCGCCTGACGAAGCCTAGCAATGCTG
Source organism: Nerophis lumbriciformis (assembly GCF_033978685.3). Lineage (NCBI taxonomy): Eukaryota > Metazoa > Chordata > Actinopteri > Syngnathiformes > Syngnathidae > Nerophis > Nerophis lumbriciformis. The sequence continues at coordinate 16,907,957 of NC_084549.2, read as the reverse complement.
TTGCCAACAACGCCATTGAAGCTAACTTAGCTACGGGACCTCAACAGAGCTATGCTAAAAACATTAGCTCTCCACCTACGCCAGCTCTCATCTGCTCATCAACACCGGTGCTCACCTGCGTTCCAGCGATCGGCGGCGCGACAAAGGACTTCATCCGATCATCGATGCGGTCGGCGGCTAGCGTCGGATAGCGCGTCGGATAGCGCGTCTGCTATCCAAGTCAAAGTCCTCCTGGTTGTGTTGCTGTAGCCAGACGCTAATACACCAATCGCACCTACAGGTATCTTCTTTGCAGTCTCCATTGTTCATTGAACAAATTGCAAAAGATTCACCAACACAGATGTCCAGAATACTGTGGAATTTAGCCATGAAAAAAGACGATTTAAGCTGGCAACTGACCTATTCCAAAATGTCTGATTCAACTACTGACGTCACGCGCATACGTCATCATACCAAGACGTTTTCAACCGGAAGTTTCCTGGGAAATTTAAAATTGCATTTTATAAGTTAACCCGGCCGTATTGGCATGTGTTGCAATGTTAAGATTTCATCACTGATGTATAAACTATCAGACTGCGTGGTCGGTAGTAGTGGGTTTCAGTAGGCCTTTAACACTTAATGGAAGCATAGGCACCGATTTACATTTCTGCCAGTGGGTGTTCAGTTTGTGTGTATTAGTGTTGTCCAGATACCAAAAGTATTTCAGTACTTTTCAATCCAATCCAATCCACTTTATTTATATGGCACATTTAAACAACAAAAATGTTTCCAAAGTGCTGCACAACAATATTAAAAACAATATTAAAATATTATCCTTAGCTCCACCAATGACTGAAAAAAACCAAAAAATAAATAAATAAAAATTCAATATAAAACAATATAAAAATAAATATGATTAAAAACTATTTTAAAGGGTAAAACCAATTAAAACAGTAAATAGAAATCAACATTTTTAAAAAACACAGAGGACCACACAACTCACGTAGTGTTAAAAGCCAAAGAATAAAAGTGGGTCTTAAAGGCCTACTGAAATGCGATTTTCTTATTTAAACGGGGATAGCAGGTCCATTCTATGTGTCATACTTGATTATTTCGCGATATGGACATATTTTTGCTGAAAGGATTTAGTAGAGAACATCGACGATAAAGTTCGCACCTTTTGATCGCTGATAAAAAAGCCTTGCCTGTACCGGAAGTAGCAGACGATATGCGCGTGACGTCACAGGTTGTGGAGCTCCTCACATCCGCACATTGTTTACAATCATGGCCACCAGCAGCGAGAGCGATTCGGACCGAGAAAGCGACGATTTCCCCATTAATTTGAGCGAGGATGAAAGATTTGTGGATGAGGAAAGTGAGAGTGAAGGACTATAGGGCAGTGGGAGCGATTCAGATAGGGAAGATGCTGTGAGAGGCTGGTAGGACCTGATATTCAGCTGGGAATGACTAAAACAGTAAATAAACACAAGACATATATATACTCTATTAGCCACAACACAACCAGGCTTATATTTAATATGCCACAAATTAATCCCGCATAACAAACACCTCCCCCCTCCCGTCCATATAACCCGCCAATACAACTCAAACACCTGCACAACACACTCAATCCCACAGCCCAAAGTACCGTTCACCTCCCCAAAGTTCATACAGCACATATATTTCCCCAAAGTCCCCAAAGTTACGTACGTGACATGCACATAGCGGCACGCACGTACGGGCAAGCGATCAAATGTTTGGAAGCCGCAGCTGCATGCGTACTCATGGTACCGCGTCTGCGCATCCAACTCAAAGTCCTCCTGGCAAGAGTCTCTGTTGTCCCAGTTCTCCACAGGCCAATGGTAAAGCTTGACTGTCATCTTTCGGGAATGTAAACAATGAAACACCGGCTGTGTTTGTGTTGCTGCAGCCGCCCGCAACACACCGCTTTCCACCTACAGCTTTCTTCTTTGCTGTCTCCATTGTTCATTGAACAAATTGCAAAAGATTCACCAACACAGATGTCCAGAATACTGTGGAATTTTGCGATGAAAACACACGACTTAATAGCTGGCCACCACGCTGTCCCAAAATATCCTCTATAATCCGTGACGTCACGTGCCGGCGTCATCATACCGAGACGTTTTCAGCAGGATATTTCGCGCAAAATTTAAAATTGCACTTTAGTAAGCTAACCCGGCCGTATTGGCATGTGTTGCAATGTTAAGATTTCATCATTGATGTATAAACTATCAGACTGCGTGGTCGGTAGTAGTGGGTTTCAGTAGGCCTTTAAGACGAGACTTAAAACACTCCACTGTGGGAGCAGTTGGAACATGGAGGGCCAGAGTGTTCCAGAGCTTAGGGCCGACCACAGAGAAGGCCCTGTCTCCCCTGGATTTAAGTCTGGTCTTGGGCACCACGAGCTGGAGCTGGCTCTCGGACCTCAGAAAGCGCGCAGGAGTGTAAATTTGGATGAGGTCCGAGATATACTGAGGTGCCAGTCCATGTAAAGCTTTAAAAACAAACAGCAACGTTTTAAAATCAATTCTAAAATGAACAGGACAGGGAGCCAGTGCAAACTCTGAAGAATTGGGGTTATATGCTTGCAATTCCTGGCCCCTGTTAAAAGTCGTGCTGCCGCGTTCTGGACTAACTGCAACCGGGAGAGAGCTTTTTGGCTAATGCCAGCATAAAGTGCATTGCAGTAGTCCAGGCCACTTGAAATAAAAGCATGCACGACTTGTTCAAAAAGGTTAAAAGATAAAAACGGCTTTACCATTGCTAAAAGACGAAGATGATAAAAACACGATTTTAAAATGCCATTGACTTGTTTGTCGAGTTTAAAATCGCTGTCTGTAGTGACGCCAGGGCTGGTGACTTTGGGACGCACATAATTTTGCAATGGTCCCAAGTCAGTGAGGGCCGGACCAAAAACTGAAATTTTTGTTTTTCCCTCATTCATTATTAAAAAATTCTGGGCTAACCAAGCCTTGATGTCGCATAGACAGTTGAGAAGGGGTGTCAGGGGGCCGTGGCCTTTTGAAATCGGCATATAAATTTGGCAGTCATCTGCATAAAAGCGATAAGACACTCCATGCCTCTTAAAAATCTCTCCAAGAGGGAGAAGATATAGCGCAAACAGGATGGGGCCTAGAATAGATCCCTGGGGGACACCACACTAAAGCGGAGCAGAAGAAGAGGTGGCGTCCCCCAGCCTGACAGAGAAGGACGTCTCTGACAGGTAGGATCTGAACCACTCTAATGCAGTTCCCCTGGCACCCACACAGTCTCTCAGGCGGTCTAAAAGAATTGTGTGGTCGACTGTGTCAAAGGCAGCTGTAAGATCTAAAAGCACTAAAATGTCAGAGCTGCCAGAATCAGACATTAAAAGCAAATCATTAAAAACCTTTAAAAGTGCAGATTCAGTACTATGCAAAGCTTTGTATCCAGACTGAAATGGATCTAAAGTGCAATTTTCATCTAAAAAAAGGTACTTTTCTAAATAAAGGGGACCACAAAAAATGTCATTATTGGCTTTATTTTGGGGGACCGTACTTGCCAGCCTTGAGACCTCCGAATTTGGGAGATGGGGGTGTTGAGGTAATAATCACTTATTCTTCGGTTGTATACTTTACATTAGTTTTGGATGATACCACAAATTTGGGTATCAATCCGATACCAAGTCATAACAGGATCATACATTGGTCATATTCAAAATCCTCATGTGCCCTGGGACATATTTACTGAGTTTATAAACATCCATCCATCCATCCATTTTCTACCGCTTATTCCCTTTGGGGTCGCGGGGGGCGCTGGAGCCTATCTCAGCTACAATCGGGCGGAAGGCGGGGTACACCCTGGACAAGTCGCCACCTCATCGCAGGGCCAACACAGATAGACAGACAACATTCACACTCACATCCACACACTAGGGCCAATTTAGTGTTGCCAATCAACTTATCCCCAGGTGCATGTCTTTGGAGGTGGGAGGAAGCCGGAGTACCCGGAGGGAACCCACGCAGTCACGGGGAGAACATGCAAACTCCACACAGAAAGATCCCGAGCCCGGGATTGAACCCAAGACTACTCAGGACCTTCGTATTGTGAGGCAGATGCACTAACCCCTCTGCCACCGTGAAGCCCCGTTTATAAACATAATATAAATTTAAAAAAAAAAAAAAAAACGAAAGAAGATGTTGTGATACCAAAAAATATCGACATAATCATAGTAGTATCGACTAGATACGCTATTGTACGTGGTATCATTACAGTGGATGTTAGGTGTAGATCCACTAATGGCGTTTGTTTACATTGTAGTGTCCCGGAAGAGTTGGTGCTGCAGGGAATTCTGGGAATTTGTTCTGTAGTGTTTATGTTGTGTTGCGGTGCAAATATTCTACCAAAATGTGTTTGTTGTTGTTGTTTAGTGTGGTTTCACTATATGGCACATGTTTATGACAGTGTTGGCATTGTTTATACTGCCACACTTAGTGTGACATGTATGGCTGTTGACTATGTATGGCTTCATTCGCTCGTGTGCAGTGTGTTCTAAGTCATGAAGGTTGTGTCAGTAGTTCTTTATCGGGCTCAACAAAATCATGGTTCGGTTTTGTTTATTGTAGACTATATGGGTTAGGGCTTTTTTAATCATGTAAAACGGACCAAACTTGTCACAAAATTAACAACAACAAGATTGATTTTTCAATAATTATTTAAAAGATTGGAAGTTGCCATCAATCCCACATCGGTGCTCGGGGCCTATGATTGGAAGTATATAATAGAACACCAAACTTCACTTCATGCACTGCAAATATGTGCTTTGTAAATGCACACTGGCTAAAAATTGCATTATTGTGTATTCAACATTTGCAGTAAAGTACTGTAAAATGTATTTCCAGCAATTAACTGTAAATGTTATGTGTGTACAGGGGAAGAAGACGGCACAGACAGCAGGGACGTTGTTTTAGCTCTATTTATTACTATGTACAGTAATATGAAGTGTGAAACCAACCCAAATATGTGTATGGTGTGCAACTATGTGTAGGAATTTAACTGTTGAGTGTTACCGGTAGTGTTGAGGCGGAAGACCAAAAGGGGCAAGCCAGGCTCTGAGGTCCGTGAGCAGGCAGGAAGTCGGGGGTAATAGCGAGGCGTCGAAAATCCGTGTCCAGGCGGGAGGTGGAGATCCATGAGGCAGCCAGGTAAGCAGAGGGAACACGGGGAGAAGAGACACACAGCTCGTGACGCGGGAACGGCGGTATGCTGCTGGAAGGCGACAAGGAGGACACGAGACAAATGAACACGAAGGGGGAGAAACACAGAGAGAGAAAGAATGCATAGAGCTTGATATATTCGGCTTACCGTACAGGACAGGTCGTTACGTTCTGGCACAGGATAGCAGGTTGCCCTGGCTTAAGAAGGCAGGAGAGCTCATCAGCAACAGGTGTGTAGATTGCTGATTGGCGATTGAATGCAGCCGCTTGCTGCAGCCGGAGTGGCGCGCAGGTGCGCCCAGCGCAGCGCCCAGATGAATGCGCACTGGGGTGCGCTCGGGCCGTGACAGTAAAATTACAACTAATTGCTATAAATTCACAATTGTAATTTTATAGTTTATTTCAATAAAATTACAAGTATACACTGTAGCTGCACAAATCTGTTGTATGACACTTGTTAGTTTTATGGCGCATGTTTGTCATGGGATTCGTTTACGCTTTTTGTACTATGGTTCTACAAGACTTGTTGGGTCTATGGCACTAGTTTGTTCTATGGATCTATAGCACTTGTTGGTTCTATGGTGATACAACACGTTTTGGGTCTGTGGTACTTGTTGGGTTTTGAGGTATTATGACACTTGTTGGTTAAGTGATTCGATTACAGTTTTTTGTTCTATGGGTCTACGACACTTGTTTTTATAGTTATGGTTCTACAGCACTTGTCGGTGAAATTATTCCATTAAACTTTTTTGTGCCATGGTTCTACTGCACTTGTCGGTGATATAATTCCATTAAACTTTTTTGTGCCATGGTTCTACAACACTTGTTGGTTCCATGGTCTATGGCACTAGTTTGTTTTATGGTTCTATAGCACTTGTTGGTTCCATGGTGATACAACACGTTTTGGGTCTATGGTACTTGTTGGTTTTGAGGTATTATGACACTTGTTGGTTAATTGATTCGATTACAGTTTTTTGTTCTATGGGTCTACGACACTTGTTTTTATAGTTATGGTTCAACAGCACTTGTCGGTGATATGAATCCATTAAACTTTTTTGTGCCATGGTTCTACAACACTTGTTGGTTCCATGGTCTAAGGCCTAGTTTGTACTATGGTTCTATAGCACTTGTTGGTTCTAAGGTGATACAACACGTTTTGGGTTTATGGTACTTGTTGGTTTTGAGGTATTATGACACTTGTTGGTTTTGAGGTATTATGACACTTGTTGGTTAATTGATTCGATTACAGTTTTTTGTTCTATGGGTCTACGACACTTGTTTTTATAGTTATATTTCTACGGCACTTGTCGGTGATATGATTCCATTAAACTTTTTTTGTGCCATGGTTCTACAACACTTGTTGGTTCCATGGTCTATGGCAGTGGTTCTCAACCTTTTTTCAGTTATGTACCCCATGTGAACATTTTTGTAATTCAAGTACCCCCTAATCAGAGCAAAGCATTTTTGGTTGAAAAAAAGAGATAAAGAAGTAAAATACAGCACTATGTCATCAGTTTCTGATTTATTAAATTGTATAACAGTGCAAATTATTGCTCATTTGTTGTGGTCTTTCTTGAACTATTTGGAAAAATATATATAAAAATAACTGAAAACTTGTTGAAAAATAAACAAGTGATTCAATTATAAATAAAGATTTCTACACATATAAGTAATCATCAACTTAAAGTGCCCTCTTTGGGGATTGTAATAGAGATCCATCTAGATTCATTAACTTATATCTAAACACACAAAAAAGAAATCTTTAACATCAATATTTATGGAACTTGTCCACAAAAAATCTAGCTGTCAACACTGAATATTGCATTGTTTAATTTCTTTTCACAGTTCTTTTTGACAGACATTTAAAAAAAATCTCACGTAGCCCTTGGCATACCTTCAAGTACCCCCAGGGGTAAGCGTACCCCCATTTGAGAACCACTGGTCTATGGCACTAGTTTGTTCGATAATTCTATAGCACTTGTTGGGTCTATGGTGATACGACACGTTTTGGGTCTATGGCGCTTGTTGGTTTTGAGGTATTATGACACTTGTTGGTTAATTGATTCGATTACAGTTTTTTGTTCTATGGGTCTACGACACTTGTTTTTATAGTTATGGTTCTACAGCAACTTGTTGATATGATTCCATTAAACTTTTTTGTGCCATGGTTCTACAACACTTGTTGGTTCCATGGTCTATGGCACTAGTTTGTTCTATGGTTCTATAGCACTTGTTGGGTCGATGGTGATACGACACGTTTTGGGTCTATGGTGCTTGTTGGTTTTGAGGTATTATGACACTTGTTGGTTAATTGATTCAATTACAGTTTTTTGTTCTATGGGTCTACGACACTTGTTTTTATAGTTATGGTCTACAGCAACTTGTTGATATGATTCCATTAAACTTTTTTGTGCCATGGTTCTACAACACTTGTTGGTTCCATGGTCTATGGCACTAGTTTGTTCTATGGTTCTATAGCACTTGTTGGGTCGATGGTGATACGGCACGTTTTGGGTCTATGGCGCTTGTTGGTTTTGAGGTATTATGACACTTGTTGGTTTATTGATTCAATTACAGTTTTTTGTTCTATAGGTCTACGACACTTGTTTTTATAGTTATCTACAATACTCCCTTGGTTTAACAGCATATACCACTTCACTATAACGATTTTCTAGTAATTTCACAGCAAGTTACTTTTGCAGTCACCTCTACAGTAATTTACTGGAAAAAATTTTAATTGCTTTGAAATATAAGGGTATGGTAATTTTTTACAGTCAATTGTTGTAATGTAATAGTACATTTTGGTCAGAGTATTTTACTCTGGACAAATATTGAAGTATTTTTACAGTTCCTAAGAGACAAATGAATTTACAGTAATCTGTTGTGATATTACAGTGCATGGTTACAGTATTTTGCTGTGAAATAACAGTTGTGAAATATAAGGATATCGTAATTTTCTTATGTACATGAAAATATTTGAGCATGCTGTATAGAACTACTATGACCATACACGTCAATTATTGTTAAAAAAAAAAAAAAGTCACTCATATCTTGCTTTTGAGTATATTTTAATGGAATAAAAATAATTTTGATCAGTAGTTGGGAAGGAGTAGGACAAACCAGCAATAAAATGCATAATTTTAACCAACTATTGGGTCAAGGAGCGCTAAATTGCGCAACCCAATCGTTGGGTTTGGAATAACCCAACATTGTATAGTGAGCATAACTCAGCTTTTGTGTTGCATAAATAAAACCCTCTAGTTGGGTTATGAATCAACCAACATTGAGTTAGCATAACTCAACTTTTGAGTTAAATAATTCAACCCAATAGTTTGGTTGGGAATAACCCAACCTTAAGTTATCATGCCTCAATTTTTTCGTTAAATAATTCAACGCAAAAGTTGGGTTGAAAAAATTAACCCAAAATGTTGAGTTAAAATAACTCAAATAAGGGGTTCGTCCTTTTCTGAACTAGCACTTGGGTTAAAATTGGGTTATTTTTTAACCCAACATTTTTTAGTGTGTAGTTTAAATTTACTGTGAAATAACAGTTCATAGCTGTGAAATATAAGGATATCATATTTTTTTTACTGCCATTTCTTTTAATATTGCATGCAAGTAAATCTGGAAAAATACTGTTAAATGCTGTGAAATCCGGGAAATTTTTTCACAGCGTGTACAAAAGTCTGCACCGCATGCAGTACTCCTCAAGAAACCAATTAATTTACAGTCATTTGTTGTGATATTACAAAGGATTAGTATTTTTCTATGAAATAACAGTTAATTGCTGTGAAATATAAGGATATTATATTTTTGTTACTGTTATTTGTTTTAATGTTATGTAACATTTGGAAAAATACTGTTAAATGCTCTGAAATCCTGGTAATTGTTTTCCCCACAGTGTTTATGTGTGCAGTTTCCCCTTAAGAGACAAAGTAATTGATATAAATGTGTTGTGATAATACAGATTGACAGTATTTACTGTGAAACAACAGTTAATGTGGTAAAACATAAGGGTATCATACTTTTTACAGTCATTTGTTTAAATGTTACAGTAAATTTGGAAAAATACTGTTAAATGTTGTGAAGTCCTGGTAAATTGTTACTTATAGGACAATATTAACCTCAATCATGCAGCAATTGCGTTAACACCATGCACTATATTAGAAGCTACAGAATACTTTTGACCAAAATGAAAATAAGCATTTTTTTTTTTTTTTTACTTTCTGTGTTTATTTGAGACTAAAATTGATTGAAAGTCCCCATCATCTCACGCAGCTCAGCTGTCCCAGCATCACCACTGCAGCAAGATAGGCATATCTCCACTATTGTTTCCTGTCTCAGCAGTGGATAAGATAGCGTGCTTAAACGGTGTGAAATACTCTTTAAATAGGAAGTAAGTACATGGACTCAAAGCAGAAAACTATATATAAGCAAGATTAAATCAATTGGTTTGCATGGTTACTATAGGCATTGTGTTGTTTGTTGTTTTTTCAGGAATGTAGAATGTAGGCCCACAAGGAAATGTTTTAATGATAGTTAATTTATTACAGTCTAAGTTATATGCAAAACAACATGTCCTTCCTGTTCAAAACAACCATATACGAACACATCACCGTAAAAATGTTCATTGTCAATTCACAATATGGCTAATAATTGCAATACTTTTACAGTCATTTACCGTGAAGTTAAATGCTGTGAAATATAAGAAAACTGTAATGTTTACATTGTCATACAGTACATTTACAGGAATTTTGCTGTGAGATAATACTGTTCATGCTGTGAAATTATGGTATTTTTTACAATGTAATTTACATTATGAGATCAATCACATTATTTTGGCTTTTTTTTTTTTCTAACATTTTCTTTTTTTTCTAACATTTTCTTTTTTAATTCTTCTGAATGCTACATTATAATAGTAAGAGTGGCCACATTGTGGCATGTTGTAGAAATGAAACAACAACAAAAAAGCAAAATTGGGATAATAAACACAGATTTTGTCTTTGAAGAAATACATATAGTACACACACACACACACACACACACACGAACACACACACACACACACACATTTATATATGTATATATATATATATATATATATATATATATATAAAACTGATTTTCGAATTAATCTCGATTCTTAATCGATTAAAAAAATAAATTATATATATATATATATATATATATATATATATATATATATATATATATATATATATATATATATATATATATATATATATATATATATATATATATATATATATATATATATATCCTTTTTTAATTTTTAATTTTTTGTCTGTCCTGTCCAGTCACTCAGGCAAATCCTATTGTTGATGTAGATACCCATATCTGCTGGACAGATTTACTTTAGAAAAGAGAAATGTGGAATTGTTCTCTTCTTGCCTTATTTATATTTGACTTTATTAAATGTTGGAATTGTATTAAACAAAAAATAGTTTCTTTTGAGTAATATAGACATTTATCAGAGCTGTTTGTCTATTTTATGGAGAAATATACATATGTATGTATTTATATATATATGTGTGTGTGTGTGTGTGTGTGTGTGTGTGTGTGTGTGTGTGTGTGTGTGTGTGTGTGTGTGTGTCTGTGTATATATATATATTTTTATTTTTATTTTATTTTACTTTTTTAACAAATAAAAAACATACCTAATTAGAAAATTAACAAATACAAGAATCAAAGTGTCTTGATTTTTAGTATGTGGCACCCCTGATTCAAGAAAAATTTGTCTAACAACAAAAATAGCCGAAAAGTAATTTTGCTTATGAATTCCACATTTTATATAGTGGAAAATTCATTTAACTTGCATGTATTTTTGAATTTTAATCACAAGATTGTATATGTTACTAATATATTTATACGTTGTGCTACCATACAGCAACAATTATTTTTTTGTCAAATCAATACCTCTGTCCTTAATTTGCTCTTAAATAAACATATGAATTGTATGGTGGTGTCAAAGGGCGAGTGTTTGTTGAAAGGGGACACCTCTCTTCTGTCGTCTTCTACCTGTCTGTTGTGTGCAAGTGCAGGCGCCAGGCTGCAAGGGCCCAATGGCCCTAAACCGCGCGGAAAGAAAAGGAAAAGCATGCCGGCTTAATCTCATCCGCTCTCCATCAACAAGATGCTGTTTAGATTAGGGCCTTGCGCAATCGTATTCCCCCATGCAGCTTTGTTTCTTAAACAGACCATTAAACGTTGGAAATTACGATATGAGAAGGCAGTGATCACAATGTGTTGTATAACACTTCAGATTTGTTTCGTTTTATTATTCGGGCTGGGGTGGAATGTGCTTGTCAAAACACGCCCACGTCGAGTTTGTGTTTCCTAAATATTTATTTTAACGTGTTTAAAGCAACAGCTAAACTTTTGTACTAAGCCTCATAATTTAAGCCTAAAATTTGAAAAAAGTGTTGAATTAGAGAGAAGCGTGTTTTTTTTTTTTTTTTAAGGTTTTAGTTGCTAAGCAACACAAACAATAACTGAGCTCCAGTCGGTTATAACAGGGCGTCTTTCGCTGACGTCACAAGTCATGCCAAAACCCGGATGTCGCGCCATTTTAGACACAACGGGAAACATTGCATTAAAAACGCGATATGCAACCTCGATATAAAAGTCGAGATTCTGGGATAAGAGCAGTGAAAAATGATGCTGGAACTCTTCGAAAATCTGCACAGCTTTATTGGGATCGACTTGGAGAGAGAAGGAGCTTTATATGGGTAAAATGACGGTAAATGGAGGAAAATGCCTGTATGAGATAATGGGGAGCGTTTAGACCAGTGATGGCTGCCCTCATATATATATATATATATATATATATATATATATATATATATATATATATATATACATGTATATATGTGTGTGTATGTGTGTATATGTGTGTATATGTATATGTGTGTATTTAAATATATATATATATATATATATATATATATATATACATGTATATATGTGTGTATATAAATGTATATGTATGTGTGTATATAAATGTATATATGTGTGTGTGTATGTATATATATATATATATATATATATATATATATGTATATATATATATATATATATATATATATATATATATATATATATATATATATATATGTATATATATATATATATATATATATATATATATATATATATATATATATATATATATATATATATATATATGTATATATATATATATATATATATGCGTGTGTACCGTATTTTTCCGGACTATAAGTCGCAGTTTTTTTTCATAGTTCGGCCGGGCTCCAGTGCGATTTATATATGTTTTTTTCCTTCTTTACTATGCATTTTCGGCAGGTGCGACTTATACTCCGAAAAATACGGTATATGTATATGTGTGTGTGTGTGTGTGTGTATATATATATATATATGTATATACAGTACAGGCCAAAAGTTTGGACGCACCTTCTCATTCAATGCGTTTTCTTTATTTTCATGACTATTTACATTGTAGATTGTCACTGAAGGCATCAAAACTATGAATGAACACATGTGGAGTTATGTACTTAACAAAAAAAGGTGAAGTAACTGAAAACATATTTTATATTCTAGTTTCTTCAAAATAGCCACCCTTTTGCTCTGATTACTAATTTGCACACTCTTGGCATTCTCTCGATAAGCTTCAAGATCGGCAGGTCGTGAGTTCAAACCCCGGCCGAGTCATACCGAAGACTATTAAAACCGCCCTGCTTGACACTCAGCATCAAGCGTTGGAATTGGGGGTTAAATCACCAATAATTATTCCCGGGCGCGGCCACTGTTGCTGCTCACTGCTCCCCTCACCTCCCAGGGGGTGAGGGTGATGGATGAAATGCAGAGGATGATCTCACCACACCTAGTGTGTGTGACAATCATAAAAAAAAGAGGAAAGAGGTAGTCACCTGAAAATGTTTTCACTTCACAGGTGTCATAGTATTGATGCCCTCATTGACAATCTACAATGTAAATAGTCAGGAAAATAAAGAAAACGCATTGAAATGAGAAGGTGTGTCCAAACTTTTGGCCTGTAGTGTGTATATCTATATATTTTACATACACTGTAAACATTTTTTACATTTTACAGTGAAAAATTTAATTTAGGTGATTTTTACAGCATATAAATGGAGAACCAGTAGCACTGTTTCCACTGTAAAATCTACGGTTGTTGTTTTTACGAAGTATTACTGCAAATGGAAAAATTACACCACAGTTTTGTTTTTTACTTACGGTCAAATTTCGGCGACTGAGGTACCAGTTTTTTACCGTAAAAATCATATTTACCGTGGTCAATTTGGTGGATAACTTGCTTAAAAATCACGCGTCGAGCCGATTTTTAGGCACTTATTTTTATTTGAACAAAAATACGTTTGGAATGTGTTTTTCGATCAAGTTTAAAATATATGAAGTTGCTCGGAGTACATGTATTTTTTTCTGTCAAAACGGAAAGTTGAATACGTTTGGTAAGAAAAAGACGCATATGAAATAATGTGTCAGGCCAGATCTGACCTTTAGTTTGACACCTGTGGTGTAGACTCTATTTCAGGTGTCTCAAGCTCAATTTACCTGAGGACCGTTGTTGGTAATGTTGGGGTAATGCTGTGTCGCATAAAGTATTCACTTCACAATTACACATGTGACAAAATGTGTCAATGACTTCTGTCAGTGCATGTGTGCGTGCGTGACTCTGAGGCAGAGTTTAACAGAACATACATATTTTCAAAATGCCTATTTATTAAAAATTACTAATTGTAATGAATTTAAAAAAAATACTTCGTCCTGAGGAATTTGTTCGGTGTTCAGGCTTGTCACTCAGCGCTGTCTTGTATGCACGTACAGGCAGGGAGCGCGTGCACACACACAAAAGCAGTCCAAGAGAAGCAACTAACAATTTGCAGTCATGTTGTTGTTATGATAGAATACACAAACAATGATAGCTTGGCTCTCTAAATCGTTGTCATTAGCCAACATCACACCAAGTTAATGCATGTTACGTACAGTCCTGGTCAAAAGTTTACATACACTTGTAAAGAACATAATGTCATGGCTGTCTTGAGTTTCCAGTAATTTCTACAACTCTTATTTTTTTGTGATCGAGTGATTGGAGCACATACTTGTTGGTCCCAAAAATAACATTCATGAAGTTTGGTTCTTTTATGAATTTATTATGGGTCTACTGAAAATGTGACCAAATCTGCTGGGTCAAAAGTATAAATACAGCAATGTTAATATTTGGTTACATGTCCCTTGGCAAGTTTCACTGCAATAAGGCGCTTTTGGTAGCCATCCACAAGCTTCTGCTTGAATTTTTGACCACTCCTCTTGACAAAACTGGTGCAGTTCAGCTAAATGTGTTGGTTTTCTAACATGGACTTGTTTCTTCAGCATTGTCCACATGTTTAAGTCAGGACTTTGGAAGGCCATTCTAAAACCTTAATTCTAGCCTGATTTAGCCATTCCTTTACCACTCTTGAGGTGTGTTTGGGGTCATTGTCCTGTTGGAACACCCAACTGCGCCCAAGACCCAACCTCCGGGCTGATGTTTTTAGGTTGTCCTGAAGAATTTGGAGGTAATCCTCAATCAATCAATCAATCAATCAATCAATCAATCAATGTTTACTTATATAGCCCTAAATCACGAGTGTCTCAAAGGGCTGCACACGCCACAACGACATCCTCGGCTCAGATCCCACATCAGGGCAAGGAAAAACAATGAGAAACCTTGGAGGGGACCGCAGATGTGGGGACCGGTGCAATGGACGTTGAGTGGATCTAGCATAATATTGTGAGAGTCCAGTCCATAGTGGATCTAACATAATAGTGATAATAATAATAATAATCTTCCTTTTTCTTTGTCCCATTTCGTCTTTGTAAAGCACCAGTTCCATTGGCAGCAAAACAGGCCCAAGGCCCAGAGCATAATACTACCACCACCATGCTTGACGGTCGGCATAGTGTTCCTGGGATTGAAGGCCTCACCTTTGCTCCTCCAAACATATTGCTGGGTATTGTGGCCAAACAGCAACATTTTTGTTTCATCTGACATCACATGGACAAAGATAAGACCTTCTGGAGGAAAGTTCTGTGGTCAGATACAATCCTGTCAATACGTCCTGAAAACCGTAAGTCGGCGATAAATAACTCTTCAAATACATTGGAAAGTTAGCGCCCTCTAGGCATATCTGCGTAAAGGTTGCACACTGCCCCTTTAAAGGGGAACATTATCACCAGACCTATGTAAGCGTCAATATATACCTTGATGTTGCAGAAAAAAGACCATATATTTTTTTAACCGATTTCCGAACTCTAAATGGGTGAATTTTGGTGAATTAAACGCCTTTCTATTATTCGCTCTCGGAGCGATGACGTCACAACGTGACGTCACATCGGGAAGCAATCCGCCATTTTCTCACTTTCGTCGGTGTGTTGTCGGAGGGTGTAACAACACGAACAGGGACGGATACAAGTTGCACCAGTGGCCCAAAGATGCGAAAGTGGCAAGAAATTGGACGTTTGTTCCGCACACTTTACCGACGAAAGCTATGCTACGACAGAGATGGCAAGAATGTGTGGATATCCTGCGACACTCAAAGCAGATGCATTTCCAACTGGACTGGACAGATCAGCTTTCAGGAAAAGAGAGCGGATGAGGGTATGTCTACAGAATATATTAATTGATGAAAACTGGGCTGTCTGCACTCTCAAAGTGCATGTTGTTGCCAAATGTATTTCATATGCTGTAAACCTAGTTCATAGTTGTTAGTTTCCTTTAATGCCAAACAAACACATACCAATCGTTGGTTAGAAGGCGATCGCCGAATTCGTCCTCGCTTTCTCCCGTGTCGCTGGCTGTCGTGTCGTTTTCGTCGGTTTCGCTTGCATACGGTTCAAACCGATATGGCTCAATAGCTTCAGTTTCTTCTTTAATTTCGTTTTCGCTACCTGCCTCCACACTACAACCATCCGTTTCAATACATGCGTAATCTGTTGAATCGCTTAAGCCACTGAAATCTGAGTCTGAATCCGAGCTAATGTCGCTATAGCTTGCTGTTCTATGCGCCATGTTTGTTTGTATTGTGACGTCACAGGAAAATGGACGGGTGTATATAACGATGGTTAAAATCAGGCACTTTGAAGCTTTTTTTAGGGATATTGCGTGATGGGTAAAATTAAAAAAAAAACTTCGAAAAAAAAAAAAAAGCCACTGGGAACTGATTTTTTAATGGTTTTAACCCTTCTGAAATTGTGATAATGTTCCCCTTTAAGTCATTATACATAGTAAATGTTGTCAATGTTGAATTCCCCAGGAGATGGTTAGGTTGCTTTTTGTGCTGTCATTTTTGTGTTTGTGTCATTATTGTTGTTAGTGTCTATTCTAGTGGGATTCAAGATTGCTATAATAGATTTATTAGCCGCCGGGCTACAATTACACTTAACTATGAAGTTAAGTCGAGGGCCACAAATGGTTTGAGAACCCTGCTCAATTTGATTTTTTTTTCTGACTTTAAAATGATATTGTTGTTCCCAGTGAGTTCCCTCCGACGTGGCCGACTTCCAGATCGGTCGTAACATCACGTGAAAATGCAGGCGGCCATGTTTGAGGGATGGCGGTCCTCGCATCACATGCCAATACAGCCCTGTATCTGCCCCCCTCGCACCCCCTCCACCAGTGTCCGCGAGCTTGTTTACGGAGCGGAAGAAGTCTGTTTCCTGCCTGTAACAAAACCCAGACACCCCGTCAGAGTGTCAAGGAGCTACTCGGTACCCGCCAATACATCATCTTCCTCGGGAGAATCGTAGCGAGATAAGCCGCCCTGACTTAGGACTCCGGCCCACAAAGAGGTCATCATGGCTGCCACTGCTATGAACAAGATAGCCTCCATATTTATTTAGCACTGACACTTTCAGGAGTGAATTTCAATAATCCCCTCAATTCACTTTAGGAGTTTGGTGGCTTGCCAGGCGTTGCTGAACAGGTTTCGACGAGTTCCCTCCTCATCTTCGTATGTTGGACGGACAAACCTGTTGAAGCAGTGTTTCAGTGCGCAGTGGCAGGTGTACACTCAGGTTAGTAGTTGCAGAGCTGTCTCCAACATGACTCTAAAGACCGTAAGTAATCATGTTTGGTCTGCATGGGCACTTCTTCTTGTGTAAAATCAATGTCTTCTCACACAGCCTAAATAAGCAATCACCACCGCACTGTGTTATTATTAAGTGTTTACAGGTGTAATGTCAATCACCTGCTTAGAGATGATACATTCTTACAGGGGTTAGATAAGTAAGCATTTTTCCACTTCATTAATTTTGCGGGTAGTTCAATGTAAACATTTCCGAATTTTTCTCCAGCATGTTGCAAAATTTAGGAAAACAGTGCTTTTAGGAGCCTCTGAGGTCCAACAAAATCAGGTTGACATTTTCACATATTATGTCAATCTGTTCCAGGGTACATTTTGGGGCGTGAAGTGTTTGGGTACCTAACAATTTGATCCAATTCGGATTCCTGGGGTGACACTTTGATTCTTAATTGATTCTTGATTCAAGAACAATAATTTTGATGAAACTTTTTAAATTGTACAGGTTAGAAAAGCTCATTCTTGTTGCATGGAGATGGCTTAAAAACGTCTATATATACTGTGTATATATACTGGATATAAAAAATATATATGTATGTATATATAGGTATGTATATACTGTATATACATATATATGTATATAAAATATAACAACATTATATATTATAATAATATAATATAATAATGATATAATAATAAGGAGGCACTTGAAGAAAAATGGGCTGCATGGTCGAGTCGCCAGAAGAAAGCCATCACTCCAAATTACTTTGTTCGAGAAGTTTTGAGGCTTGTCTCTGTGCTGTTTGGCGTAATGCAAGCGGGATACTTTGTGACATTTGCGCAGAAATGGCTTTCTTCTGGCGAATCGACCATGCAGCCAATTTTTCTTCAAGTGCCTCCTTATTGTGCATCTTGAAACAGCCACACCACAATTTTTCAGACAGTCCTGTATTTCAGCTGAAGTTATTTGTGGATTTTTCTTTGCATCTCGAACAATTTTCCTGGCAGTTGTGGCTGAAATCTTTGCTGGTCTACCTGCTTAATCAGCGTTTGAACACTGCTGATTGGCACTCCCAATTCCTTGGATATCTTTTTATACCCCTTTCCTTTTTTATGCAGTTCAATTACCTTTTCTCGCAGATCCTTTGACAATTCTTTTGCCTTCCTTATGACTCAGAATCCAGAAACATCTGTGCAGCACTGGATGAAAGATGCAATGGTCTGTCAGAAGCCCAGAAACTCACTGACCTTTTATACACACACATTAATTACAAACAAACAGGTCACAGGTGAGGATTGTAAACTTTTGATCAGGGTCATTTGGGTACTTTCTTTTGTCATTTTGATTTAAAAATAGTAAACACAGTTGTTTGCCAATAAGTAGCTTCACACAACCATTAAGCATGAGTGGAAGAAAGGTTTTTGTGTTATCATTCATATTCTCTGAAGAATGGCCAAGAAATAATAAATTCTCCCAGGGTATGTAAACTTATGAGCACGACTGTATGTATTATTTATATATATATATGTATGTATGTATGTATGTATGTATGTATATATATATATATATATATAAGTTTATTTTTGGAAATTAGGAATGGATTTAGAATCGGGATGAATAAGAAGCGCAATTTGGATGTGAATCGATTTTTTTGTTGCATCCCTAATTCTTTATTTATTGTACAGGCAGGTTTTAAGCAACATTTTTACGTTATTAACTATCGTATAAGTAAAAGGAATTTGTACAGAAAGTTACAGTGATAAGCTGGAGCTTAGCATAGTACCTCTAATGTTAAATGTCAAGAGTTTACGTCCAATTTACTCGTATTTTTAAATTTATTTTACCATAGGAAATCCTAAAAACTTAATCAATCTGTTATTGTGTAAAACTGTTGCAATCACAAACTCTTTACTAAGTGTACATGCAGGTAACGTTTTATGTAAGTAAGTAAATTAATAATTGTTTATCTACCTAATTCTCCTGAAAAGACATACTTTTGAACTTTCAAAATCGGATCTAATCCAACTTCACTCTTATTTTTGAAACAATTTTCAATTAATAAATAATGGCAATTCTGGCTTAAAAAATTTTTAGTGTCTAACTGTCACCATCATAACAGCTGCACAGGTAATATTTTAGGTGACGATGTAACACTTGATTATCATACAAGTGCAGAAGTCACCAACTGTTATTATTAAAACACAACACTCTCTGAGGACGGACATTTGCCTGATGCATTCTCACAAGTGTAAAAATAAGTTTATCACTTTTAATAGTACAACATGAATTCAGTAAAACAATCCATCTCACAAAAAAGGCACAACAAGCTTGTTTTCTCTCAAATGTGTTGGAATTTGTGCAAAAAGTGAGCGATTAGCAGGAGATTAACATACAATTAAACCATGGAAATGGAAATAGTATGTTCCAAAGTTAAGCTGTCACCATCCCTAAACCTCAATTCATTGAATAAGCAAACTATAGCAAGTGTCTCACACATGTATACACAAGTAAAACACTGTGATGTCTTATGAAACACAAAGACTGACACTGTTCCCATGGAAGCCTGTGTGTGTGTCACTTTAAGGGAAAATAAAATGTGACTCCGAAGCCCCAAACTATGTTGATCAGGAAGCGCTTATTTGGCTAATGAGGGAAAGCTTGTAATTAATGAAGTCAGAGGAGTGGCGTGCTGCATTGGACATCAGTTTTGGTTACCATCATCGATTCAAGTGGAACTTAAAAAAAATAAATAACACAATTATATTTGCTAAATGTGGATTGCATTTGCGGGTCCGATGTAATTACTTTTTTAATCCAGCAGATGACAAATGACCATTAGGTAACACCAACACAGTATTAGTGCAGTGTCAATACAGCTAGTGAGTGTGCCACGCACTCACTGAGGCATCATTTATCCCTCACTAGCGTTTTTAAGCTGATATTTTGTGCAGCTTTAGAGTGGCAAACTTCACGTTTCCCTGTGCTTTCCTCTTCTTTTATCCCATGGCCATCATTAACAATGGCAAAGGACCAAACTGTTGTGTACGGTAGTCATTAATAGGTCGACTTCTCGGTCCCGGAAGCTGTGTCTTATCAGCAGCGCATGTGATGGTGTCGGTAGCCAGGAGCGAGACGGCGCTATTGTACCGCTGCCTGGGGCCGAGTGACGGATGACAGCGCCTTCTCTGGAGGAAATGGGGAGGCCAGAAGTGTGAGCCTGAGACCAGGTTTTGTTCGCTGAACCTTCGCCTTAACCCGCTTACCTCCTTTCTGAGATCCTTTATTGTGTTTGCGAGACATCCCAGTGATGTTGTTTTTTTTGACAGACACGCTACTGCCCGTGTTGTTGCCATCCAGGAAGGTTCTGCCAAACTTGGAGGCCATGAGAGGAGGAAGTGACCAGTCTGGATCCCCTGCCCTTTGCCCTCCCTCGGGTCCCATAAATAAGCCCGCTGTAATTCCCTTCCAGACGGCCTTGCCCTAGCAGGTGTGTGTTTGTATATATGAGTGTTAACAGGGAGATTTAAAGGCTGTGCCGTTTGTGATGTACTGTGTTGGGAATGTCGTTTTTGGAGGAAACGTGCAACCTAAATATGTTTATCCCCCGTTTGCCACACGGGCCAAGTAGAGGATGTTTAGACCTTCTTCTTTTTTTTTAAATGTCCATACTTGGACAGTGCTGGTTGAAATAACATTGGAGAGTGAAAAGGTTGATTTAAGTTCAGCGCGTTCATTTGTGTAATAGCTCTCAAGAGGAAAGGCAATGTTTCTGTAAAATAGAAAAATATGCAAGCATCTTGACTGCCGCATGTAAACACGTTGTGGGAAATGCTGTGCTTTCCATCCGCTATTGTTTTCCATGAGCAAATACAGTCATATTTAATAATACGGTCAAAGTCACAACATTACACAATTTTACCACCTATGCAGCATCAGCTCAACCAACTTTTCTCACCTATTGGTACCTGTTTTTGTATATTTGGGAACTGCGTATGTCCCGAAAATGTGAAATCAAACATGAAGGCATGGAAGAGATATTAAAAAAATTAAATAAAAAACAAATAAGTATAGTGAAGTTTTATAAAATAAAAAAAAAAAGAGCTTTGCGCAAGTCCGCCATTGTACTGTATTTTTCGGACTATAAGTCGCAGTTTTTTTCATAGTTTGGCCGGGGGTGCGACTTATACTCAGGAGTGACTTATGTGTGAAATTATTAACACATTACTGTAAAATATCAAATAATATTATTTAGCTCATTCACGTAAGAGACTAGACGTATAAGATTTCATGGGATTTAGCGATCAGGAGTGACAGATTGTTTGGTAAATGTATAGCATGTTCTATATGTTATATTTATTTGAATGACTCTTACCATAATATGTTACGTTAACATACCAGGCATGTTCTCAGTTGGTTATTTATGCCTCATATAATGTACACTTATTCAGCCTGTTGTTCACTATTCTTTATTTATTTTAAATTGCCTTTCAAATGTCTATTCTTGGTGTTGGGTTTTATCAAATAAATTTCCCCAAAAAATGCGACTTATATATGTTTTTTTTCTTCTTTTATTATGCATTTTTGGCAGGTGCGACTTATACTCCGGAGCGACTTATACTCCGAAAAATACGGTAGTTTGACACTGTATTGGATAAGCTCCTTATTTTTCTCTATCCTATTGTTGTGGGGCAGACTGGCTCGTACATGCACATGCATCCTCCGCTGTTGCCATTTTTAGTACAAATTAGTTGAAGTGGACGAATGTAAACAATACCGCCCACAAAACGGCGCGTTCTGAAGAGACGGTCAGAAACCGGATTAAAAACGGTCTGTAAAACATAGGCCTCGTTTACACTGCAAGTGACACATATCGAATTTTGTTTGCCAGTCTAAACGCTCCAAAGTGCTTGAAATCGGATATTTTGGCATCATATTCAGGCCACATTAGACCTGAATGCGACCCGTATGTGACTTTTCCACCAGGTTTGGGCGAGTTACGTCATTCGTTTGCGCGGACGCAGTTGTCAGCGGAAGTGCATGGATACTTCATGACAACATCGGGTTTCGGTGGGGAAAGTCTTTTATCGACGTGCTGAATTTTCGATGCATTACTAGTCAATAGTGCGCAAATCAGAGCCAGAACAAACAGGCTCAGAGACAGCTTCTTTCCCAGAGCTGTCACCATCTTGAACTCTAACTTATGATAATAATTCACCCCTATACAATATCCTACCCTAATACCCTACTGTGCAAGCCGACACTGATTGTTATTTATTACTCCGGTACTCTTGTCTTGTTCTGTATATTGTACAGTATTTTTTATTTGTATAGTGTTTTGTATATTGTACAGGTTTGCTTATTATTTTTATTAGATTGTAAACTGTTTATTTCAATTCTTAGTTGGTTTTTTTTTCAATTTTAATTTTTTATTTTGTAATATTTGTTTTCTTTATTACCTCTTGTGTAATTTATTTTTACGCCATATTTGTTCCCACTACCGCACCTTAAATTGGAGTCCTTAATCTCGTTATATGCAAATATAATGACAATAAAGTCCATTCTATTCTTCTATTCTATTCTATTCTCAAATAATAGGCTATATGTAATATATGAATATATGTTTTGATTCCAAAGAAATAGCGATTGTTGAAGAACCGGAATTGACGCTGTGGCGTATTTTCTTACATGTTACGTACATTATACAAGTTGTTTACGTAAGTGAGTTGAAAAATAAAGATAACGTAGATCCATAACGATGTTTGTGTTGCCTTTACATAACAGCCATAAAAAGTTGGGAACTCACAAATATATTACACTATAAATATATCCTTTCATACATTATATTACTTCCATTTCTTTTCATTTAAAAAGATCCTATTAATTTTTAAGGTGTGGCGGCCTTATTTTATTTTGTAGCGACTTCCTTGTTCATTTACAGAATCCGGTCAACTTCCTTTGTTTTCACTTATCGAACTGCGCATGCAAGTGACGTCGAGGCCACATTGGGGCCACTTTGAGGCGTGTGCGTGTTTATACTGGAGTCTGATAAAGATCACATTTTACTTCAGTCAGCTGGAAAAAAATCAGATTTAGAAAAAATTAGATTTGGGCCACTTTGGCCTGCAATGTAAACGTAGTCATAATTTATGCAAAATCTTGACCAAAACACCACCATTACAAGTTATTTAGATCAGTGGTCCCCAACCTTTGTGTAATATGTTTTTTTGTTTTTTTTTGTCATAAAAAAATACAATCATGTGTGCTTACGGACTGTATCCCTGCAGACTGTATTGATCTATATAGATATATAATGTAGGAACCAGAATATTAATAACAGAAAGAAACAACCCTTTTGTGCGAATGAGTGTGAATGGGGGAGGGAGGTTTTTTGGGTTGGTGCACTAATTGTAAGTGTATCTTGTGTTTTTTATGTTGATTTAATATAAACAAAAATTGTTATTTATTTATTTTTATTTCCTGTGCGGCCCGGTACCAATCGATCCACGGACCGGTACCGGGCCACGGCCCGGTGGTTGGGGACCACTGATTTAGATGACAAGGAAATGTTTTAAATGTAGAAAAAAAATCATAATATGACCCCTTTAAAGCACGTTAACGTTTTCATGGGTATTATGATTTGAGTGTAAAAATGAATGGTCCTCCACTTCCCGTCTTTGTTTCTCAGCACATCAGTCAATTAGAATGGTTCTCTGTAGTTCTTGTATTGGAGGTACCACCCATCTCAGCAGCAGTGAAGGACACATTTTTCAGCACGTTGCACAATTTTTTGGCAACTTTAAGGGCTCAGGCACTTTCTACACACAGATGAAGCACTAAATGTCTAAACTAATGTGTATATCATGCCAGACCGTCAATATATTATTATTAACTAGGAGTATCTTGATATTGAGTATTGGCTGATACTGATGTATTGAACCGATACGCACCATCAGCACAATTAATGAGTGTGGAATGTTTGAAAAGGTTTTATCAAGTGAAATTAGTCAAACAGAGTGAATAACACTAACCTATTTATTGTTAACAATTTTGAATTGTCCTAAGCTGTCTTTGGAGTGCTATTTTTTTTTTTTGGCAACACATCATGGTTACAATAATTCATTAGGTTAAAGCTCATGATGCAGTAAATTGAATGACGCCTACACATTTGGTATTGGATACTTTTCACACTTGGAGACTTTGTCAATTATCATTTGATACTTGTTTATTGTCTTTTAGACTGCAGTATTGTTCAATTAAGAACACTTACCAGTTACAGTCATATTGAGAAAGTATGACAGTTAGCATTTAAAAAAAAATACATTTAATGTCTTGTTTACCATTTCCTTAGCAGGATGAAAAACCTACCCCAGCACCCAAACAGACAAATAAAGGGATATAAAACATTAACCAATGATTTAAAATCTTGCTTAAATGAAACCAACAATACCACAGTATTTTACAGTAGACAGTGTTGTACTATTTGTATAGTATTTGCTGTGTACAAATGAAGGTTGAGTTTGCAGAATGCATGCGCAATTCTTGTTTGTTTTCACAAAAATGTTTTCTTTAATTACGTGTGACAAAGAATGATATTTCATGAGGAGACTATAAAGGCTTGTGCAACATTCTAAAAGTGGAATTTCAATTCAAGTCATTTGAAACATTGGAATTTGAATATAATTGGCTCCACCCTACAGGATGTTATTTTAGGAAGTGTAATTATATGAATTACAATTCAGAATAATTCCTTATGGCCAAGTAACGGCAACAGTTTTTCAGGTGTAGCAGAGGTTTTGGATTTGATACTAAAACTACTTGACAAACACTAAAGTAAAACGCAAATTGGACTATTGCAGTACTTGCAGTTGGCGCTGGGGTGTTCTGGTGGGAATTAGCATATAATAGATAATTACATTTTCCATGTGGACATTATCACAAACTTTAGAACTTTTTTCCAGAAGCGATAGCTCTGAAATTTTAATTTGTCAACAGTGAACAAATTTCCTGCTATGGCTTTTAATAGTACTTGGATAAAGTAAAGCATTCTGGGAAATAAAGTATTTTCCCACCACGTTCCATCACTTGAAAGTTGTAATACATCAAACTAAAAGATGTTTTTATTCTTAATAGTTGTCACAAAGTATTTACTGTAATTTAAATATAATGTGTACAATAGGTTCATAGTAATACATTTTTTTATTAATTTCTCCCATGATTTAACAGCATTTTGCAGTATTATTTCCCAGTAAAATAACATCATTCAAATGTACTGTAACTCTATGACAAATTACTGTCTGTAAATTGCTGTTAATGTTAATGCCAATGCAATTATAAGCCAGTATTATATTGTGATTTCACAATGAAACTCTTTACAGGGTACTGTTACGTATGATCTTTGAAAACACCAAAATTCTTGATTGGAATTTCAATTCTACTTTCTTCAATTTTAAAATTTGACTTCATAGTCATAAATTGAATTTAGGTGACATACTCCCTTCAACATGGAATTTTGCACAAGCGTGGTGGATACAATTCTATTCCATTTCCTGTTTCAAGACTTTTGTTCCTGTATAGGAAATAATGAAAATATAAAATGTTCTGGGGTCAAACTGTTTCATTCATAGAAGCTTTATTAACTACACAACGCTACATAAAAACTTAGGGCTGCAGCTATTGGTTTTTTTGTTTTATTTTTAATCAAGTAATAAAACACACGCGTATTTTAGTGACAATAGTTGAAATTTAGCATTTAGGTTTTCAGCACCGAAGGCTTGGAATAACCTACAATCGAATATTAAACTTCAAACCCTAGTTACGTTGAATGAGTTTAAAGCTTCTGTGAAAGGACTGCAGTCTACCTTGTCTGTATGCACATGTGTCTAGTGAGCAAGTTTTAATGTTGTAAATGTGATGTTTTATGTATTTGTTTACTGTTTTTAATGTAACCTTGCTGCTGCCCTCTTGGCCAGGTCTCCCTTGGAAAAGAGATCTTTGATCTCAATGGGATTTTACCTGGTTAATAAATAAAAGCTAAATTTAAAAAAAATAAAAAAAATAAACAATGATTTTTCTGCTTACCATGACATTCACTCTTTTTTCTAATAAATGCACATCATCAGCATTGAAATAGCAATTTTAACCTGTGTGCATTAATACAAATTTCACCGCCACACACAGAACTGGCACCCACACACCTCTGCAGAGGCCATGCAGAAATGATGTCCCTGTATTTAAAGTTCCATTAGTTACACTCAATAAACAATTAATCGAAGCAAAAGAATATGTAAATGGATTAATCGAAATAATAGATTAATCGTTGCAGCCCTAAAAACAATGAAACATTTTAAGCTTCAATTAAAAAAATACGTTTAGTGTGTCATTTTGTTTTACTGTCATGTAAGCGTAGTAAGAAGTCAACTAATATAAGACATAAAAGGAACATAACACTCTATTTTGTCTTTTGTCTTTTAACAAAAAAGAAAAAAAAATGCACATCAATTTGCTGAGTAAATCTTACATGGTTTGTGATGTCTTCGGTACTCGTAGAATTATATAACCTCAAGAACATTCACATTCTATAAACTTTGCTCCTTGCAAAACCGCACTAAAAGAACACCTCCAGGCAACTTCAACCCTTGACTAACACCCTCCCCCTTCCACATCCCACCTCCCCGGATTGTAAATAACCAAATGTAAATAATCAAATGTATTTCTAATGTATATACTTGTTCTTATGCTATCTGAACTCACTATGTTCTCTGCTCGCTGTACATATCCTACCAAGTCAGACCTACACTGTTTCAATGCCCATTTCTCTGACGATGCAATTGTTGATGACTGAAGTGCTGATATCAACCAAACCCTCCTCATCCCACCCCCCGGATTGTACATAATGTAAATAATTCAATGTATATACTCTGATGATTAACTTGTGTGATGACTGTATTATGCTGATAGTACCGTATTTTTCGGAGTATAAGTCGCACCGGAGTATAAGTCGCACTTGCCGAAAATGCATAATAAAGAAGGAAAAAAACATACCGTATTTTCCGCACTATAAGGCGCACCTAAAAACCACAAATTTTCTCAAAAGCTGACAGTGCGCCTTATAATCCGGTGCGCCTTATATATGGGTTGATATTAATATTAATTTTCATAAAGTTTAGGTCTCGCAACTACGGTAAACAGCCGCCATCTTTTTTCCCCGTAGAAGAAGCGCGCGGTGCATGCTGGGATATGTGACGTTTCATTTCCATTTGTGTGTTTATGTAAAGACCCCAAAATGGCTCCTATTAAGTGTGTTGTCTGTCTAATTATAAATAATGCAGACGAGGCGTGTTAACTGAGTTCTCAACGTTTACTCACAGCGTGCTCATAACCACATTCTAACTGCCAGCATACAACAACGCTTCTCAGGGCTACCGCGCATGCTCGTCACTATCGTTGCATGCTGGGTAGTGTAGTTGTTATATTTGCTAGCTCATAACATCACATTAAGAGACACGCTTACGCGCTTAATTCAATACTCGCCGTCATTCCGGGTGGATTGACAAAAGACCTCCAGCCGCTGGATATTGGTGTCAACAGGGCATTCAAATCACGACTGTGAACGGCGTGGGAACAATGGATGACCGAAGGCGAACACACCTTCACTAAGACAGGCAGACAGCGCCGGACGACATACGCCAACATCTGCCAGTGGATCGTAAATGCCTGGGCAGATATTTCGGTCACAACTGTGGTCCGAGCTTTCCGGAAGGCAGGATTCACAGAACTGCTGGACAACAGTGACACTGACTCCGATGACTTCGACGAGACGGAACCGGCCATTTTGGATCCCACATTCGCCCAACTTTTCAATTCGGACACCGAAGACGAAGAATTCGAAGGATTTACGAATGAAGAATAACTTCAGAAATTGAGCGCTATGTTTATTTTGTGTGTTGTGACATTAACGTTCGAGCAACATTATGTTGCTATTGCTCTGCACTATTTTGAATTTTACTTCGTTTGTGATTGCACATTTGCGTACATTTTGGGACAGAGTTGTTAGAACGCTGGTTTTTAATATATTATTAAAGTTTGACTGACCTATCTGACTGTTTTTTTGACATTCCCTTTAGCGCAGCGTAGGCGCGGCTTATAGTCCGGGGCGGCTTATAGGTGGACAAAGTTTTTAAATATGCCATTCATTGAAGGTGCGGCTAATAACCCGGGGCGGCTTATAGTGCGGAAAATACGGTATATGAATCGCACTGGAGCCCGGCCAAACTATGAAAAAAACTGCGACTTATAGTCCGAAAAATACGGTATATATTTGTACCATGAATTGATTTACGTGGACCCCGACTTAAACAAGTTGAAAAACTTATTCGGGTGTTACTATTTAGTGGTCAATTGTACGGAATATGTACCGAACTGTGCAATCTACTAATAAAAGTTTCAATCAATCAATCAATCCAATTGATGAATGTTGAGAAAACTTTTACGCTCTAAATCTAACTACCTTTGAAATTTTAACAAAATATGAACAATAGTGCTGTAAGAAGATCCCGTTTTTAATCAGATGAATCACACTTGTTAATTTTGGTTAATCGCGATTAATTGTTGTAAATTAGCTGCTTGTATAATTAAACTTTAAGAAAGACCCCGTATATTTGACAGAATGTCACACACGAACATTTAAAAAACATGTTTTACTTGAATGTATGTTATTTGTTTGGTCAAAACAGGTTTATCTAAAATACCATTGAGGTGTACCTTGAAGCGAATATTGCCAGTGAGCACACCTGTTGGGGCCTCCTCACTCATCTGGCGTATGCATTGACCTGATCGACAACCTTACAGGTAAACATTTGCAATTAAGGTAAAGTGCATTTGCAGACAAAATAAATAGCAGGGTTAACCTGTGTTTATACTGTACATGATTAAATGTGATAATGTTTTGTGATTAATCTCATGGGTTAATGCTAGAGATGTCCGATAATGGCTTTTTTGCCGATATTCCGATATTGTCCAACTCTTAATTACCGATACCGATATCAACCGATACTGATATATACAGTCGTGGAATTAACACATTATTATGTCTAATTTTGTTGTGATGCCCCGCTGGATGCATTAAACAATGTAACAAGGTTTTCCAAAATAAATCAACTCAAGTTATGGAAAAAAAATGCCAACATGGCACTGCCATATTTATTATTGAAGTCACAAAGTGCATTCTTTTTTTTTAACATGCCTCAAAACAGCAGCTTTGAATTTGGGACATGCTCTCCCTGAGAGAGCATGAGGAGGTTAAGGTGGGTGGGGTTGGGGGGGTAGAGGGTAGCGGGGGGTGTATATTGTAGCGTCCCGGAAGAGTCAGCGCTGCAAGGGGTTCTGGGTATTTGTTCTGTTGTGTTTATGTTGTGTTACGGTGCGGATGTTCTCCCGAAATGTGTTTGTCTTTCTTGTTTGGTGTGGGTTCACAGTGTGGCGCATATTTGTAACAGTGTTAAAGTTGTTTATACAGCCACCCTCAGTGTGACCTGTATGGCTGTTGACCAAGTATGCCTTGCAGTCACTTGTGTGTGTGAAAAGCCGTAGATATTATGTGACTGGGCCGGCACGCAAAGGCAGTGCCTTTAAGGTATATTGGCGCTCTGTACTTCTCCCTACGTCCGTGTACACAGTGGCGTTTTAAAAAGTCATAAATTTTACTTTTTGAAACCGATACCGCTAATTTCCAATATTACATTTTAAAGCATTTATCGGCCGATAATATTGGCAGTCCGATATTCTCGGACATCTCTAGTTAATGCGTTATATTTGACAGCCCTAATAGGCATACATATGCATTGTTGCTCAAATTGCTGGAAAATATGTATGACTTTTTAGCAGAAATGTGTGGCAATGGGAAATAGAGCACACAAGCATGCATGCACATACTTGTGGAGGCCAAAACACACATGTCAGAGAGAGTCTGTGCTGCAGTCATTAGACGACACGGGGTCGGGAGGGAGGGGGTCTGTCGTCTTTGTTGTGACTGTGTCTAGTTCCTTGTTAGAGAATTGATGACGCTGTCTTCAGAAAACAAACACGGCGGGAAGCTAAAAAGGCGGTCACTCACCGCAGCTCCCTGACCCATAGTGACACGGAGGCCATCGCAACACGTGAGCCGTGGCTCGCAGCGTCCCCCTTCGGAATGCACGGCGGCGTGTGCGCGCACACACGCTTGTTTGTGTTCCATTGATATCGCCGCTGGAATGTGTCTGCCTTGCGCCTGAATGTGTGTCTTTGTGTGTTGTGAGTGTCAGCGCAGCACAGCGGCGAGGTAACCTGCATGCAAACAAAACATGCTGGGCACCACCCACCTTTCTTTTTTTTCTTTTTTTTTTTTACATATAGCTAGATGCCAAAATACATTTTCCACATATCAATTGTCAAGTCGTGAGATACCGAGAAGCTCCCCCGTCAATGTTTGAATGAGTCCCTCATTGATCTAGATGTGATACACTCCCACTTGTCTTGCCAGCGGCCCTTTTCTGTCTCTCTGCTCTTCTGCTCTGACTCACACTTCACATCACAGCACACATTGCCCCCCCCCTAGGGGCCCCTCCCCAGTGTGCACACATCACACTGTGCCTTGCTCCGGGCCCCCAAGCCTTGTTCCAGGAGCTCAAATCCCATAATTGCATGGCTGACAGCGATAGCTAAAAAGACATCCTCACCTGGTTGGAAAGAATGAAAACATCCACTGTCAAAATGCAATTGAAGTGGGGGGGAGATAGCTGGGGAAAGTGTGTAACATCTCAGATGATGTATTTTTGGAGAAAATATGCATTTTTTAAGGGATTAGTGAGTTGCATTATTATCTATCGTGTGAAAATGATTGGCGATTAATCCTGTTTTGAAGCAACTGAAACCAAATCAAATCAAATCAAATCAACTTTATTTATATCAAGTGCACTACATGTCTACAACCAGCAGAGGCGCTGTTGTGAGTCTCAAGCTAGTTTGCTGTCCAAAGGAGGGGGCGGCGTGGCTCCTTTGCTAGAACGGCCGTGCCAGCAACTTGAGGGTTCCAGCCCAGGTTCGATTCCGGCTTCTGCCATCACGGTCACTGCCGTTGTGTCCTTGGGCAAGACACTTTACCCACACTGGTAAAGTGATTGGCCCAATTTAAAATCAACATTTTAACATTTAACTTGCCTTTAAAAATAAAAACTACCGTATTTTTCGGACTATAAGTCGCAGTTTTTTTCATAGTTTGGCTGGGGGTGCGACTTATACTCAGAAGTGACTTATGTGTGAAATTATTAACACATTATCGTAAAATCCATCCATCCATTTTCTACCGCTTATTCCCTTTGGGGTCGCGGGGGGCGCTGGAGCCTATCTCAGCTACAATCGGGCGGAAGGCGGGGTACACCCTGGACAAGTCGCCACCTCATCATATCAAATAATATGATTTAGCTAATTCACGTAAGAGACTAGACGTATAAGATTTCATGGGATTTAGCGATTAGGAGTGACAGATTGTTTGGTAAACGTATAGCATGTTCTATATGTTATAGTTATTTGAATGACTCTTGCCATAATATGTTACGTTAACATACCAGGCACGTTCTCAGTTGGTTATTTATGCCTCATATAACGTACACTTATTCAGCCTGTTGTTCACTATTCTTTATTTATTTTAAATTGCCTTTCAAATGTCTATTCTTGGTGTTGGGTTTTATCAAATAAATTTCCCCCAAAAATGCGACTTATATATGTTTTTTTTCCTTTTTTATTATGCATTTTCGGCCGGTGCGACGTTTACTCCGAAGCGACTTATACTCCGAAAAATACGGTAATAATATTGTGCAACATTTACCTTGGAGAGTGGACTTCTACGGTATCTCCTTCCAGCTGCTTCTTTGTTAAACACGCCATCAGCAGCTTCTCCATATTTTCATGGATAAATGTCCGCTGTTTGGATAATATTTTAACATCCTTGGCTGGCTTTATCGAATCATTCTGCATCAGAATGGCGCAGACAAGCAGTGATACGTTGGAATTGCTTTGCCAAGTCGGTGACACACTGTTGTGTTTTCCACTTTTTCTTCTCAGCACTGTCCGTCACACTCACTTTCTTCCTTCTCATGCTTGGAAAAACAAAGTTATGTTTTGTTTCTAGTAGAGATGTAGATTTGAAATACTTTAAAATGTAATATCGGAAATTATCGGTATCTTTTTTTTTATTTTTATTTTTTTATTAAATCAACATAAAAAACACAAGATACACTTACAATTAGTGCACCAACCCAAAAAACCTCCCTCCCCCATTTACACTCATTCACACAAAAGGGTTGTTTCTTTCTGTTATTAATATTCTGGTTCCTACATTATATATCAATATATATCAATACAGTCTGCAAGGGATACAGTCCGTAAGCACACATGATTGTGCGTGCTGCTGGTCCACTAATAGTACTAACCTTTAACAGTTAATTTTAGTCATTTTCATTAATTACTACCGTATTTTTCGGACTATAAGTCGCTCCGAAGTATAAGT
The DNA here is from genome assembly GCF_033978685.3 of Nerophis lumbriciformis. Classification (NCBI taxonomy): domain Eukaryota; kingdom Metazoa; phylum Chordata; class Actinopteri; order Syngnathiformes; family Syngnathidae; genus Nerophis; species Nerophis lumbriciformis. The sequence continues at coordinate 16,875,125 of NC_084549.2, read as the reverse complement.
CGCACCGGCCGAAAATGCATAATAAAGAAGGAAAAAAACATATAAGTCGCACTGGAGTATAAGTCGCATTTTTGGGGGAAATTTATTTGATAAAACCCAACACTCTTGGCATTCTCTCGATGAGCTTAAAGAGGTAGTCACCTTTCAGGTGGGTTTTTTTTTTCAGGTTTTCACTTCACAGGTGTCATAATTTTGATGCCTTCAGTTACAATCGACAATGTAAATAGTCATGAAAATAAAGAAAACGCATTGAAATGAGAAGGTGTGTCCAAACTTTTGGCCTGTACTATATATATATATATATATATATATATATATATATATATATATATATATACATATATCTATTATTTTGGTTTATTTTGTCAGAAAATCAAAGGTCAAAACGACAGCAATTGCATGCACAGTAGCATTCATGGCGGCTGTTGCTTAGTTGGCCATGCTCTCTTTATACACGACTCTGTCACTGTGACTTTCACTACGCCAACTAATGGCAGGGATACTTGTAACTCAAATTTTTGCTTGCAACTTAACGCAACACAATGAGCCGAGAGACGGCTGTTATCTCATAACACTCTTAAGGTGAGTTGCCAGTGTAGATGTAATCAGTTTCAGGTGATGGTGTAAAAGAAGTGAACCATTGGTAATACTACCACACACTTTAACGAAAAATGCATCATGGGAACGTGATCGACGCCCGGCATGTCGTTTGTAACAGTCACAAAGAAGTTAACCATTGCTTAGATTAACACACACTTTAATGAACAACAGATGACAAGAAGTTAACCACTGTGCTATGTCGAAATGACATAGAAAAAGTATTTTTGACATGTCCCGCAACTCCAGTCTTGTATTTTGTGTAGAGCACATAAAAAGGATTGCTATTGCAAATTGTAACCCACCACATAAAATAGTAATCCTTCCTCGTCTTTCATCATCAAATGTAGCTACAATTAATGAATACTGACCATTAGCTAATAGGAGGATGTATGAAAGAGTAATACAAAATCGTATACATTGTCATTAGGGATGTTCGATAATGGCTTTTTTGCCGATATCCGATATTCCGATATTGTCCAACTCTTAATTACCGATACCGATATCAACCGATACCGATATATACAGTCGTGGAATTAACACATTATTATGCCTAATTTGGACAACCAGGTGTGGTGAAGATAAGGTCCTTTTTAAAAAAATTAATAAAATAAAATAAGATAAATAAATTAAAAACATTTTCTTGAATAAAAAAGAAAGCAAAACAATATAAAAACAGTTACAGAGAAACTAGTAACTAATGAAAATGAGTAAAATTAACTGTTAAAGGTTAGTCCTATTAGTGGACCAGCAGCACGCACAATCATGTGTGCTTACGGACTGTATCCCTTGCAGACTGTATTGATATATATTGATATATAATGTAGGAACCAGAATATTAATAACAGAAAGAAACAACCCTTTTGTGTGAATGAGGGAGTTTTTTTTGGGTTGGTGCACTAACTAACTACTAACTAACTAAGTGTATCTTGTGTTTTTTATGTTGATTTAATAAAAAAATAAATTAAAAAAAATAAAAATGAAAAATCGATACAGATAATAAAAAACCGATACCGATAATTTCCGATATTACATTTTAAAGCATTTATCAGCCTGCCGATATTATCGGACATCTCTAATTGTCATCCATTTAAACTTTAAGAAAATGTTTTTTCTTTAAGAACTCCCTTAATAAAATTGTATTTCTCATATTATTTTTAGGAATTATATTTGCTATTGTTGCTAATAGTATTAAAACAAGAGCATTTTAGGTGCCTTATTGGTAGTAAATGTATTTTCATTGATAAATTAGTATGACACAGGTGGAACTCACATATGACAATTAGGTCAATCCAGGGAGCTCATCCTCACTAGGCAGACATCCCGGCTTCCAGTGGAGAAGGGTTGAAGCACGTTCCAGCAAGAAGCTGCTGGCCGGGGACAGCAGACTAGTATTTATGAAGCACTTGAAGCGGTGCAGACAGCAGTGTGTGGGGAAAGAGCCCAGTGGAGCCACCGTGTTTACACCATAGCTCAGTGCAGGCCCTCAGGACACAACAGATGAAGATCCATGCACATGTGTCTTCATTTACACCCTCCCACACACTCTCACTCACACCACAAATTGATTATCTGGCTGAGTCACTATAGGTTCAGCGCCACAACTTTAGGTACACCTGCAAAATCTCATGAGATCTACTGTAACACAAGAACATGATTTAACAAAGACAATACCGTATTTTTCGGACTATAAGTCGCAGTTTTTTTCATAGTTTGGCCGGGGGTGCGACTTATACTCAGGAGCGACTTATGTGTGAAATTATTAACACATTACCGTAAAATATCAAATAATATTATTTAGCTCATTCACGTAAGAGACTAGACGTATAAGATTTCATGGGATTTAGCGATTAGGAGTGACAGATTGTTTGGTAAACGTATAGCATGTTCTATATGTTATAGTTATTTGAATGACTCTTACCATAATATGTTACGTTAACATACCAGGCACGTTCTCAGTTGGTTATTTATGCCTCATATAACGTACACTTATTCAGCCTGTTGTTCACTATTCTTTATTTATTTTAAATTGCCTTTCAAATGTCTATTCTTGGTGTTGGGTTTTATCAAATAAATTTCCCCAAAAATGCGCCTTATACTCCAGTGCGACTTATGTTTTTTCCCTTCTTTATTATGCATTTTTGGCCGGTGCGACTTATACTCCGGAGCGACTTATACTCCGAAAAATACGGTAATGATCAGTTTTGACGGATACTTGAGTCCCAGTGCATGTCTACATAAACATAAGGAATTGTTTAAGTACAGTAATTTCATTTAAATACAGTATTGTGTAGTGGATTTTCTGAAACGTTTCAACATTGGCATGTACAGTAGATCAGTGTTTTTCAACCACTGTGCCGCGGCACACTAGTGTGCCGTGAGATACAGTCTGGTGTGCCGTGGGAGATTATCTAATTTCACCTATTTGGTTAAAAATATTTTTTGCAAACCAGTAATTATAGTCTGCAAATTATTTGTTGTCGTTGAGTGTCGGTGCTGTCTAGAACTCGGCAGAGTAACCGTGTAATACTCTTACATATCAGTAGGTGGCAGCCGATAGCTACTTGCTTTGTTGATGTCAGAAACAGCGGGAGGCAGTGTGCAGGTAAAAAGGTGTCTAATGCTTAAACCAAACATAAACAGAAGGTGAGTGCCCCTAAGAAAAGGCATTGAAGCTTAGGGAAGGCTATGCAGAACAAAACTAAAACTGAACTGGCTACAAAGTAAACAAAAACAGAATGCTGGACGACAGCAAATACTTACTGTGGAGGAAAGATAGCGTCCACAAAGTACAACCAAACATGACATGACAATTAATGTCCCCACAAAGAAGGATAAAAACAACTGAAATATTCTTGATGGCTAAAACAAAGGGAATTATCGCTCAAAGGAAGACATGAAACTGCTACAGGAAAATACCAAAAAAAAAGAAAAAGCCACCAAAATAGGAGCGCAAGACAAGAACTAAAACACTACATGCAGGAAACTCAAAATAAGTCAGGGTGTGATGTGACAGGTGGTGACAGTACACCTACTTTGAGACAAGAGTTATATTGATGCATGCTTGGTTATGGTTTAAAGTCATATCCAACAATTGCGACAACAACTTTTTACCGTCAACTGAGTTTAGTTTTTTAATGATTTCTGCTGCTGGTGTGCCTCCGGATTTTTTCAACGCAAAAAATGTGCCTTGGCTCAAAAAAGGTTGAAAAACACTGCAGTAGATAATGTTATCTTTTCGCAAGACGCCACTGTAAATTCTCTTTTTTGCTGTAAATTTATAGAATGCCACTTCCTAAAAATCTTTCTAGGAATCATATTTTATGTAGGGTTTCGTTCACTCAAGATGTTACTCTCTACTACACTTTTTATCTTTTCGCAAGACACCACTGTAAATTCTCTTTTTTGCTGTAAATTTATAGAATGCCATTCCCTAAAAATCTTTCTAGGGATCATATTGTATGTTCACTCAAGGTGTTACTCTCTACTACACTCTGTATTGAGTGCCACATCACAATTTATCATGGCTGCCCTCAGAAGGTCACATGGAACAGTGAATATATTCGAAAATACCTGTAAACGTCTAGTAGCCTCATTACACAATTTGCATAAGCAACTGATTTTGATTATATATTTTTTTTTTTACGAAAAAGATTGATGGATACCTTGTTTTGAAAGCTTAAGTCAAAGTGACAAGCAGATATGTGTTTTTGATAGCCATAAAAAAAAATATGTGAAACATCTTGTTGCATGCAGTACATGTTTCTGTCAAAATTTAAATAAATACATTCAGCCAGAAAGTGTTTTATTATTTCCAGCCTTTTGAAGGCCACATAAATAATGCGACTGACCACAAAAAAATAACCCAGCAGGCACAAGACTTTAAAACAACGTTGAGAACTTGTTGAATTAGGTCCTGACATTGAGCATCTTGAATCTAAAACGAAGTTTAATCAATGTTGGGTTCTGACCTTGATTTTACCAATAAAATTAGGTCATTTCCCAACCAATATTCTACAACACAAATACAACGTTGACACAACATGCTTTTTGACGACGTTTATTCAATGTCAGGTTGTGACATTGATTTGACTATTGAAATTTGGTCATTTCCCAACCAACAACGTGACTCCAACGTTAGACATCAACGTTGTCTCAATTTACAAATACAACTATTTTGTAATGTTGTTTCAAAGTCAGTTTTAAAGGACATGTATGTATAATCAACGTTGTATCAATGTTGCTGGAGGACCACAAAACGACATGGCGGACCACATAAAATATATATACACGTATATATGTGTGTGTATGTATATATGTATATATTTACATATATATGTATGTATATGTTTACATATATATGTAAGTATATGTTTATATATATGTATGTATATATACATGTGTATTTGTGAGTGTATGTATGTATATATATATATATGTATATATATATATATATATATATATATATATATATATATATATATATATATATATATATATATATATATATATATTAGATATTGGGTTTCAATATGTATATATATATATATATAAAAAAATATATATATATATGTATATATATATATATGTATATACATACATACATACATACATATTGTTACATCGCCATCCTGTGTTTTTTTAATTGCAATAGTGATAAAAAGTGACCCAATTTACTGAGTTTGAAAATTTGAAGTATCAGCATTGGTATGACCAATACGGCCCCTGTAACTACTGTACTTGGTATTGGCTCAATACCCACATTTGTAGTATGGCCCAAAACTAATGTAAAGTATCAAAACAACAGAAGAATGAATGACTATAAAATTTCAAAAAAAAGTGTAGACAGAAAAATTACACCGCAGAAAGTAAGAGCAAAATGGTAAGCAAAATAATAGTTTTAACAAAATGATACCATTGGAAATTACGCAATATGTTGCTGCATACGTCAGCTACCAAACTAGGAGCTTTTGTAACCTGTAAATGATTCTTTTATCATGTATATGCTAAATAATATACTGTGATGTATATTGTAATCGCAGGAGGCTGCATTTTATATTACAATATATATATTTTAGGCCATATCGCCCATCCCTAATGTGCATATAACAGAGAAAAATTGATTTATTTTACCTTTCAAGTAGGTAAAATAATGTATCACTCCTACTACTACTACAACATAATAACTCATCCATCCATTTTCTATACCACCTGTCCTCTTTAGGTGGTAGTAACAGTAATAATAATGATAATGTCCTACTCTACCACATTAGACACAGCTCCTCTGAGCACTGTACATTCATTTTAACACAATTTTCTTTGTAAAGACTGAAATTGCGATTCACTTATTTTGTTTACTTGTTCAATAATACAGATATGCCAATAAGAATTTGTTACATGAGTGTACATCTAAGTTTATGACTTGTATTGTTTACAGTGAACTGACTGTCGCCTCCGCCATTGTAACCTGGGCTGTGGCACCACTTTGTGGCAAAACATAGTATTGCAGTACGGTCACGCCCCCCCGTCTTTCTCTAAATTTAATTGGCTGTGATGTCTGTCGATCACGCTACAGACTTCCTCATTGGTCAGCATCCCCGCCTTTTGGCTATTCTCCCTCTCCTGCGTTGGACTTTGGCCTGCCAAGAATCACCGCTGTGATTGGTCCTTGTCACACGCCCACAATCCCAACCGTGCACCCGAAACACCCACTTTTCTCTTTTTCCGCCGATCCAAGTAACTTTTCCCTGTCGGTGCACGGTTGTGTTCTGTGGCTGAAATAGAGAAAAGTACAACAAAACCATCCGTTATGTCTGTTTTCGTCCAGGTTCCCCAAGCGACACCTGTTGCTGTCTTTAAACTGAGCCAGGATTTCAATAATGACCAGTTCCCACACAAAGTCAACCTCGGAGTTGGGGGTAAGTTTGAACACTCCAGTGAACACCATTTATTGTTTTCTTTTTGCAGTCATGCGCATGTTGTGATGGCTGCATTTGTGTACACCTCATAATACATTCATTATGCCATAGTTTAGTGTATGTGTGTGCTATTATGCAACCCTAGTTGAATTCTCTCTTATCTGACTGATGCAAACCAGTGAACTCTGAATCTGGACCAGCCTCAGGTTGAAGGTTGAACGCTGTCTCAAGCAACCAAACAGCAACACATTTTTCTACCGTGCAACCTTTGTCACTTTTAATCTGATTATATGAGTAGTAATCCTGCAGGCTGTTTACTTTTTAGAGCCATGTGAGAAGTCTTGCAAGCATGCAGATCCCAGGTATACTATTTTTGAACAATTTGAAATAAGTCTCAAAGGTATACTTGCCAACCTTGAGACCTCCGATTTCGGGAGGTGGGGGGGGGGGGGGGAGTATATTTACAGCTAGAATTCACCAAGTCAAGTATTTCATATACTGTATATATATATATGTAAGATATACTTGACTTTCAGTGAATTCTAGCAATATATATATATATATATATATATATATATATATATATATATATATATATATATATATATATATATATATATATATGAGAAATACTTGAATTTCAGTGTTCATTTATTTACACATATACACACACATAACACTCATCTACTCATTGTTGAGTTAAGGGTTGAATTGTCCATCCTTGTTCTATTCTCTGTCACTATTTTTCTAATCATGCTGAACACCCTCTCTGATGATGCATTCTGCTTCGTCTCCTTGTTGTGTGCGCAGTTGTGCACTGCACTCTCTAAAAGCTGTAGATGTTATTGTCACATATGCATGTACAGTAGATGGCGGTATTGTCCTGTTTAAGAGTGTCACAACATTGCTGTTTACGGCAGACGAACTGCTTTACGGTAGACGAAAACGCGACTGCTGTTGTTGTGTGTTGTTACCGCGCTGGGAGGACGTTAATGAAACTGCCTAACAATAAACCCATATAAGAAACCAAGAACTCGCCCTCCATCATTTTACAGTTATAACGTGATTGGGCAGGCACGCTGTTTATATTGTGGGAAAGCGGATGTGAAAACAGGCTGTCGACACGTCACTCAGGTCCGCCTGAATTTCGGGAGATTTTCGGTAGAAAATTTGTCCCGGGAGGTTTTCGGGAGAGGCGCTGAATTTCGGGAGTCTCCCGGAAAACCCGGGAGGGTTGGCAAGTATGCTCAAAGGTACCACAACAGTGTGTTGAGAGTTGTGCCAAAATGTAGCATTTATGACAGAGTTTAGAACTTTAAATAGTTTAAAAGTTTAAGTCAGGGGTGTCAAAGTCAAGGCCCGCGGGCCAGGGCCCTCCGGATGATATTTGAACATACTTGCCAACCTTGAGACCTCCAAATTCTGGAGATTTTGAGGAGGGGGAGCGTTGAGGTGGGCCGGGTCGGGTGGGTGGGGCCGGGGGAGGAGTATATTTATAGCTAGAATTCACTGAAATTCAAGTATTTCTTATATATGTATATATATATAAAATAAATATTTGACTTTCAGTGAATTCTAGCTATATATATATGTATTTTATTATATATATATATATATATATATATATATATATATATATATATATATATATATATATATATATATATATATATATATATATATATTCATATAAATAAAATAAATACTTGAATTTCAGTGTTCATTTATTTACACATATATACACACACACTCCTCCACTCATTGTTGTATTTGAAAGTGCAATGCTTTGCAGCCAGTAGCACAGCCTTTGAAGGAGCATAGGTATGGGCAGTGCAATATTCTGGGTTGGAGTTAATAACCAGGCGAGGTAACGAAGTTACGTCTCTTTACTTCATACTTCAGAACCGACTCCCACACTTGCCGTCAGGGTGCGCAATACAACGTAAACAACTTAGATCACTCTATTACAGGCAGCATCTGTGAAATTTAACTTGCAGGAAAGGAGTGAGTTTAGGGTTGAATTGTCCATCCTCGTTCTATTCTCTGTCACTCGTCGTCGCCATGACTGTCTCTTCTTCGTCTCCTTGTTGTGTGTGCAGTTGTGCACTCTCCAAAAGCCGTAGATGTTATGACGTGACTGAAGGAAAAGCGGACGTGACGCCAGGCTGTCCTCACTCAGGTCCGCACGGACCTGGAGGGGGCGTGCCTTAAGTCCGACTGGAAATCGGGAGAAATTCGGGAGAATGGTTGTCCCGGGAGTTTTTCGGGAGAGGCACTGAAATTCGGGAGTCTCCTGGAAAATTCGGGAGGGTTGGCAAGTATGGATATTTGATTAGTATTAGAACCGGCCCGCAGGCCACAGCCACCTGCTGCTCTTTTGCACGCACCAATACTCCATCAGTGTTGGCACTAGGAACTTTCAAAATGGGGTCCCACAGTAAATGTTTGGGGTCCCACTTTTTTGGAGTGAAGTGAATTATATTTACATAGCGCTTTTCTCTAGTGACTCAAAGCGCCTTTACATAGTGAAACCCAATATCTAAGTTACATTCATACCAGTGTGGGTGGTACTGGGAGTAGGTGGTTAAGTGTCTTCCCAAGGACACAACGGCAGTGACTAGGATGGCAGAAGCGGGGCTCGAACCTGGAACCCTCAAGTTGCTGGCACGGCCACTCTACCAACCGAGCTATACCGCCCGTATAGTAGCTGTTTTGAAAACAAATATGATAAATGTATGCATCATTCTGTTATATCTCACATTCTATATTGTGTTTTGGAAAAAGGTCGCCCTAAACGTTACTTAATTCCTTAAAAAAATAATACAAAAGAAAACAAATGTTATATTTATTCAGTGATAAACATTCATTCACTTTCTTCTTTCCTTCATGGATCTAAACTTTACTGCTGCCGGTATTTCTTTTCTATATTTTTATTGTAATATTTTCAGAATGTGTTTGTTCTATTTTTTGGCCAAAGTAAGACAAAGAAAACAATCAGAAGTTGTCTTTATTTTTTAGTTTTAATGCCATGATTTTAATTGTCCAGCCCGCGTGTGCACAGATTTTCCTCCATGTGGCCCCTAAACTAAAATGAGTTTGACACCCCTGCTTTAAGTGATCCCCACTGGGAACATGCCATTATGTGCGTGTGTAGCTTTAATGCTAATTAAAGTTAAAGTTAAAGTACCAATGATTGTCACACACACACTAGGTGTGGCGAGATTATTCTAATTATTATAATGAGCTGTGTTTGTCCATCCCTGTCTTTGACAGAGTGTGTGGCTCCAAGAAACACTATTGTGCACTTTATCCACTTATTTTAAGATATGTAGCAAAGCCTGTTTTTTTCCCTTTTTTTTTTTTTAACAAAGGTGTTCTCCTTGAAGTGGTGGGCATATACATGGGGTGGCTTCATCAAGCTCAAAGGAGAGCCTCTTCTTTCAAATATGGGAAAATTAAGTGAAGATGATGATATATGTTTCGCACATTTAGTGGTCATAAACAGGCTCTAAAGATACATATTAGTGTAGGAATATTACAAAAAAGTCGATTTTGCACCACAGAGGACAGTACCTGTGTTTCATGATTAGCACAGGAGGCCGAGCGAGGCTTTATAATCCCCTCATCGCTACAAGACAAGGCAGATGGCAAATGTAGGCCAAACGCTTCGTGGGCGTCGTCGTGATTTACGATGCATTTCATTCTTTAGGTTGTCTGAGGTTCACGGAAGAAGAAGAAAAGTTGTCTTTCCATTTGTTAGCGAGCTCGGTCGGGCTTGAAAATCTGCTGTTGTGCCCTTGAGTCTTTATCAGAGAGAAACACGGCGTTACACAGGCTCCATATCTAAAGTTTAAAGTGCATGTCTGTGCCTCAAAGTGACCTGTTGAAGGTCAGTTGTTTTGTTTGTTGGCAGAATCAGGCCTACTTCAATCTTTATATTTTAATTTTGGTGTGTATTGGTAATAGCTTACAATCATTTTGTACTGTGTTCTACAAAATACACTCACTGGGCACAACATTAGACACAGCTGCACAAGTCCCTATTTTAATAAATAACTGCACACTTTGAAGACAAAATTTTACATATTGTTATATATATATATATATATATATATATATATATATATATATATATATATATATATATATATATATATTTTTTTTTTTTTTTTTTTTTAAATAATATATGTAATTATAAATAAAATTTAAATAATATATATATATTATATAAATACATATATAAATAAATATGTGTATATATGTATGTATATACAGTACATAAATATATATATATATATATATATATATATATATATATATATATGTAAAGATATATATGTGTGTGTATGTATATATATATACATATATATATATATATATATATGTGTGTATATACCTGTATGTGTGTGTGTATATATATATATATATATATATATATATATATATATATATATATATATATACTGTATATATATATATACCAATATGACAAGAAGATAATGGCTCAAGAATCTCAAACACACACAAAAAGATAATGGCTCAAGAATCTCAAACACACACAAAGTCTCGTTGGTACACACCGTAGCCAAAAAACAAAAAAAGGAAAATCATTTTACCTTGTGTCTGGGAATATTTCTGGCATTGTTGAACACTCTGGGAGTTTCGGAGCAATAAACAAGCAGCGGCTTCACGTAGTCACCGCTAGCGTTAGCACAAACCAGCAGTGTAAGGCAATCCTTCATCGGCTTGTGTCCCGGTAGTGCCTTCTCCTTCGCTGTAATAAAGGTCCGCAGTGGCATATGTTTCGGTCTCATCACAATTAAAGTCTTGCTGCGTAACAAATCCACCTCCGCTGATGAAATCCTCGAACTGAAGGGGCCGCGAGTCTGAAGCTAACTGGCTAACATGCTAGCTCAGTGGTTGTCTAGCAACCTGATGGCTTCAAGCGACATGCGTACACCGAGACATGATTCGCATACAGAAGCATATTTGGCGTGATGTAAACGGAAAAGAACGCAAATAGAGGCGTTTGTCAATGGAAGTTCCACTCTATATTCCACTCTATAAACTGTGTCGCAGCCTACCGCACAGATGAAGGCAAGCCGTGGGTTCTACCAGTGGTGAAAAAGGTGGAGAAGATCATCGCCGCCGACGACAAGCTCAACCACGAGTACCTGCCCATCCTCGGCTTGCCCGAGTTCAGAGCCTCGGCTTCCAAGATCGCACTCGGAGATGGCAGCCCTGCCATCCTGGAGGACCGGGTGTGTAAACCTGAAAGTGTGTTGTGTGTTTCAACTTCCTGTTACTCTTCATTTGGATTGTTTGTTTGTCAGGTTGGCGCCGTTCAGTGTCTTGGCGGCACTGGTGCCCTGAAGATGGGGGCAGAGTTTCTAAGACGTTTCTACAACGGAAGCAACAACACAAAGACGCCCGTCTATGTGTCTGCACCTACCTGGGGTACACACTCTCCATTCATGAATTATATTTATATTTTAGTCTTAACAGCTCATTATCAGTGCTCTAAAGCGCCCCGTGTATCACTGCAAGGTCCAAACAACACAATCAGCAGGAGTGTCAAGTTTTTTTACTTCTGATATCATACCAAAATTGGCGTTGGCCGATTCCGGTATCGATCTGATACGATATCAGCATGAATTATTGTTCATAATTCTATTATTTTGTAGTGTGGAATGTTAGAAAAGGCTTGTTTAAATTAAATGAGTCAAACAGAAACAATGGTTAGTAAGAACAACACTTACCTTATGGCATAAAAGTACATATTTTGCGGGTTTTTTTGTAATGTGGAATGTTAGAAAATGCTTGATCAAGTGAAATTCTTAGAACAATGGCAGGTATTTAAAACAGTAACTTTATTACAGATTTATGCTTTTTCATTCGTGTTTTGGCGACACTTAGTGGTCATAATAATTCATTAACTTAAGCTCATGACGCAGGAAGTTGAATGTTGCGGACACATTTGTTACTGGATACTTTCTAATAGGCTTCTAGCTTAGAGACTTGATATCTAATATTCAAACTGTAATTATTTGATACATGTTTATGTTGACAAATACGGTGTTTTAGACTTCAATATTGTTCAATTAAGCACACCTTAGCTTGTGTGCTATTGTGTGCTTAGTTGTTGTGTAGCTGCTTGTAGCCTATTGCTTACCATGCTTACGTTTTCGTTATTGACTGGACTAAAATATAAGGAAAGTTCAACCTTTGTGTAATTATCGAGGGACGTTTACATTCTAACAGGCAGGTAAACGCGCTGCAGGACTGCTTGTATCATCGTACTTGTTTTTTGCTGATATCAAACCGATATCAATATTGGATCGAAACACCTCTAACAATGAGTATACCTTTTCTCTTGTATTGCTGTCCTGTATTCCCTGCATTAGGGTACGAGGGATACGTAGTAATTGGTCTCCCACCTGACAATTTTCCTAAGTGCACACAGTTGCAACATTATCTGTATAAAAGGCACACCTCAAATGCAGCTGATTTAGTATGGTTTCTGTGTGAAAGACACACCGTTTAGTCTTCTTGTTTGCTACAGAAAATCACAATGGCGTCTTCTCCAACGCCGGCTTTGAGGATGTCCGTCCATACAAGTACTGGGATGCGCAGAAGAGAGGCCTCGATCTGTCTGGTTTCCTTGGCGACCTGGAGGTAAAGCACCGTGAGCTATGAACCATCTTGTATGGACATGTAGAGGATACATACTTGGGATCTCAGCTCTCAAACTGCATTTGTCCTGTCTTAAGTTTGTGAACAGTCCAGTTGTGATGTATTTAATGCACTGAGAATAAACGGACCGAGATGAAGGAGACCAGTCAAATATTCCACACTCTTTCCAGTGTGTCATTCCAGTCTGTGACTAAATGAGTTCCAATGTAATAAGAGACATCACCACTTCATCTTTTCTTTTCCCAGAGCTGCCCAGAACGATCCATCTTTCTCTTGCATGCTTGTGCTCACAATCCAACTGGCACAGACCCCACACAGGAGCAGTGGAAGCAGATTGCTGAAGTGATGATGGTAGTTGAAGTATTTTTGTCCCCATAGTAAATTATTTATTTACAGTAAATTCTGCAAATACTTTATTCGATGAACCAAGTCTCCGTAGTCGCCAGGTGCCTGATCTACAAAAGGAAATACCTGCCAGGGTCTCTAATATTCAATATTTTTTTAAAGGCTCCGTCACTGCAAATGGGTAATGATTCACATTCATATATATATATATATATATATATATATATATATATATATATATATATATATATATATATATATATATAAAAATAGTGCTCGATACATACATATATATATATATATATATATATATATATATATGTATCGAGCACTATTTTTTGAATAATCTTATTAAGACATATATATATATATATATATATAATATACTGTATATATATATATATATATATATATATATATATATATATATATATATATATATATATGTGTGTATATATATATATGTATATATATATATATATCATGTATATATATATATGTATATATGTACATATATCATATACATATGATGTATGTATATATGATATATATACACACATATATATCATGTATATATATGTACTGTATATATGTACATATATGATATACATATGATATATGTATGTATATATGAGATATATACACACATATATATATATATATATATATATATATATATATATATATCATATATGATATATACATCATATATATAGACACATATATATGATATTTATATATATGTGTCTATATGTATGTATATATATATATATATATTTATATATATATATATTTATATATATATATATATATACATATATATATATATATATATATATATATATATATATATATATATATATATATATATATATATATATATATGTATGTGTGGGGAAAAAAATCACAAGACTATTTCATCTCTACAGGCCTGTTTCATGAGGGGGGTACCCTCAATCGTCAGGAGATTTTAATGGGAGCATTCGCATACCATGGTTTATATAGGGCACAGAGTGGGTGGGTACAGGCTGGCCTAGGGGCGTGGTGATTGGTTCATGTGTTACCTAGGAGGTGTTTCCGTCTATGGCGGCATGTTGTTACAATTTCGCTGCGCTTGGTTCATGTGTTACCTAGGAGGTGTATATATATATATATATATATATATATATATATATATATATATATATATATATATATATATATGTACAGTTGTGGTGACCAACAAGTATGTACTCCAATCACTCTATCACAAAAAAATAAGAGTTGTAGAAATTATTGGAAACTCAAGACAGCCATGACATTATGTTCTTTACAAGTGTATGTAAACTTTTGATCGTGACTGTATATACATATATAATTTTCTTTAGGACCTGATGTTATCATTACTTTTGATGTTCTATTTTATTTTAAAATAATAAAATAATATGACGTGTGTGTGTGTGTGTGTGTGTGTGTGTGTGTGTGTGTGTGTGTGTGTGTGTGTGTGTGTGTGTGTGTGTGTGTGTGTGTGTGTGTGTGTGTGTGTGTGTGTGTGTGTGTGCATTTGAGAGACAGAGAGATGCACTCTTTACAGTCACTTATGACATTATAACTAGGCTAATGTTAGCATATGTGCAGATAAAAGATAAAAAAACAAACCATCTACAACTTATCACATGTTTTCCGTAGTTGGAAATGGAATTCTTGTAGGCTGAAATGTGAACATTTCCACTGTCACAGATGACAGCACATGATATAAATGTTATTTTTTTTAGTCTGTAAGTAAACATTAAAGAATTGTGCTGCCTTGTCTGACATGTCAATTTTTGCAGTATGTAGTTTGAGTGCAGTCATGTGACTTCCAGGCTACGTTTGATTGGTGAAACGGAGTCAAACGTCACTAGTGCTTACAGTGGATTGGTAAAATGGAGTCATGTGACAGTGGCCGCTGGAAGAAGTACTTTTGAGATACTGAAAAACGAGCCAAAAGTATGTCTTTAATAATAGCAATAATTATAAATAAATATAATGTAACTCAATGTAACTTAGTCAAAGTAGAGTTTCTTCTTCACAAAAATACTCAAAAGTAAAAAGTAGGTTTCATTAAAACTCGGGCTGTCAAATATATATATTTCTTGCTTGCATCATTAGAATTTGCTTAAGTAAAGACCCCATTATTTTTACACGAATGCAATTGTATTGTCAGAATGTCATACATGAACATTTTTAAACGTTTTGCTTGAATGCATGTTATTTTTTAACAGAAAACTTGGTAACAGTAAAGTTCTTTCAGGCTGTATATTGGGATAAAAATTTGCCGGCAACTCTCCTCACACATTTTTATACTGAGGTATGCATTGATTGAACCACTGACTGTATAGCGGTTAAGTAAAAGTATAGTCAAAATAATCTATTTATAACATTCACGGTAGTTTCAGACAGTTTGAATGTTTGCATAACATAATTTTTCACCTTGGTCTTTTCCAGAGAAGAAAGCTGTTTGTCTTCTTCGACTCGGCTTATCAAGGATTCGCCTCGGGCAGCCTGGATAAAGACGCCTGGGCGGTGCGTTTTTTTGTCTCCAAGGGCTTTGAAATGTTCTGCGCACAGTCGTTCTCCAAGAACTTTGGCCTTTACAGTAAGTCATTTTCAGTTCTGCACTACGTTCACTCATTTCTGTTGTCGACAGTTGCATGGCAAATGTAAATTCATAAATATAATCATATATTCATTCAAATTTGCTTGCAGGTGTATAACTAAGAAAAGAAAAACTCCTGCAGGGGAATTTAAATTGGAGTGTTTGTTTCTCAGAGCTAAAAAAAAAAAAAAGCTGGTGAACTACTTCTAAAAGCAGCACAAATATAATTAATTCCAGAGGGAAACTGGAAATAAATAATACATCCATCCCATTAGACGAGCGTGTTGGCAACCTGACCGTGGTGGCACGTGATGCCGACAACCTGAAGAGAGTTCTGTCCCAAATGGAGAAGATTGTGCGGACGACCTGGTCCAACCCGCCCTCTCAGGGCGCTCGCGTTGTGGCCGTCACCCTCAACTCACCCAAGCTCTTTACCGAATGGTGAACAATCTGCCTGAATAACGTAATGTTTTGACGTGTTGTTCATGGATTTGTGTGACGCCAGGAAGGAAAATGTGAAGACGATGGCAGACAGGGTGTTGTTGATGAGGGCTCAGCTGAAGGCCAAGCTCCAGGCCCTGGGTACACCCGGAATATGGCACCACATAACAGAGCAAATTGGCATGTTCAGCTTCACCGGCCTCAACCGTGAGTATAGTACACATCATACACTACAGGTACACTGCAAAAACTGAAATCTAAGTAAGATTAAATATCTCAAATAAGGGTGATATTTGCTTATTTTCTGTCTGATAAGATAATTCTTCTCACTAAGCAGATTTTATGTTAGAGTGTTTTACTTGTTTTAAGGGTTTTGGTCCAAAATGATCTCAGTAAGATATCACAGCTTGTTGCTGAGATTTTATGACCTATATTGAGTAAAACATGCATGAAACT
Source organism: Nerophis lumbriciformis (assembly GCF_033978685.3). Classification (NCBI taxonomy): domain Eukaryota; kingdom Metazoa; phylum Chordata; class Actinopteri; order Syngnathiformes; family Syngnathidae; genus Nerophis; species Nerophis lumbriciformis. The sequence goes on along the minus strand of NC_084549.2, from coordinate 16,858,058 downwards.
AGAATATCAACTGATGCAAAGCTGTGTCATCAACACTCACAAGTATAAAACTACTTTTTTAAAGTAATAATTTCTTACTTCAAGCATGAAAAAAAAAATCATGATGCCGAGCGCATATCATTATGTCAAGATAATGGCACGAGCATTTACTTATTTAAGAATATTTTTCAACATATTGAGCAAAAAGGTCAAGAAAAGTGCACTTGTTATTAGTGAGAATATACTTATTTTAAGGTATTTTTGGGTTCATTGAGGTTAGCTAATTTTACTTGTTTTGGAAAGTCTTGACAAGCCAAATTTTGTTGTTCTATTGGCAGATAATTTTGCTTAGTTCAAGTAAAATAACCCTAATTTTTGTATTTTTTTTTCTTGTTTTTGAACACTGACTGTGAGGTCCCTTCAGGAAGCTGTACTTTTGGGCTGGGGGGGGGGCAGAATTTGGTGCTACAGTACGCCCCTGTTCAGAGTAGACATATTTAAGATTTTGTTTAACAGGACCTATTTAATTTGATTTTATTTTCAAATATGTGGTTTCAAAATGAGTCCATTAAATAAATCTGACTAATATAGCTTAATATTTGCTTTTGAAATACATTTTTGAGTTTTTTTTCCCTAAAACAATTATTTTCACCATATTTAAATTTTTGCTTTCATTAAATGCCTGTGGTTTAAGATACAACTACATTGCCAAAAGTATTTGGACACCTGCCTTGACTCACATATGAACTTGAAGTGCCATCCCATTCCTAACCCATAGGGTTCAATATGATGTGGGTCCTTTTGCAGCTATTACAGCTTCAACTCTTCTGGGAAGGCTGTCAACAAGGTTGTGGAGTGTGCTTATAGGAATTTTTTTACCATTCTTCCAAAAGCGCACTGGTGTGGTCACACACTGATGTTGGTCGAGAAGGCTTGGCTCTCAGTCTCCGTTCTAATTCATCCCAAAGGTGTTCTATCAGGTTCAGGTCAGGACTCTGTGCAGGCCAGTCAAGTTCATCCACACAAGATTATGTCATCCATGTCTTTATGGACCTTGCTTTGTGCACTGGTGCACAGTCATGTTGGAAGAGGAAGGGGCCCGCTCCAAACTGTTCCCACAAGGTTGGGAGCATGGAATTGTACAAAATGTTTTGGTATCCTGGAGCATTCAAAGTTCCCGTCACTGGAACTAAGAGGCCAAGCCCAACTCCTGAAAAACAACCCCACACCATAATTCTTCCTCCACCAAATTTCACACTCGGCACAATGCAGTCCGAAATGTACCGTTCTCCTGGCAACCTCCAAACCCAGACTCGTCCATCATATAGCCAGATGGAAAAGCGTGATTCATCACTCCAGAGAACACGTCTCTACTGCTCTAGAGTCTAGTGGCGACGTGTTTTACACCATTGCATCCGACGCTTCGCATTGGACTTGGTATTGTATGGCTTAGATGCAGCTGTCGGCCATGGAAACCCATTCCATGAAGCTCTGCGTACTGTACGTGGGCTAATTGGGAGGTCACATGAAGTTTGGAGCTCTGTAGTAACTGACTGTGCAGAAAGTCGGCGACCTCTTTGCACTATGCGCTTCAGCATCCGCTGACTCCTCTCAGTCAGTTTATGTGGCCTACCACTTTGTGGCTGAGTTGCTGTTGTTCCCAAACTCTTCCATTTTCTTATAATAAAGAAGACAGTAGACTTTGGAATATTTAGGAGCTAGGAAATTTCACGACTGGATTTGTTGCACAGGTGGCATCCTATGACAGTTCCACGCTGGAAATCACTGATCTCCTGAGGGCGGCCCATTCTTTCACAAATGTTTGTAGAAACAGTCTCCGTGCCTAAGTGCTTGATTTTATACACCTGTGGCTGGGCCAAGTGATTAGGACACCTGATTCTGATCATTTGGATGGGTGGCCCAATACTTTTGGCAATATAGTGTAAGTAGCAATGGTTCCTTGCCCTATAAAGTGTTTGGCATCGTAATAATTCCTCCAACTTAATAACAATTTTTCACTGGTGTGTGTGAGTGATCGGAAGAAAAGCTCCGACTCGGCAAATTTATACAAAAACAAATACGTTCCACCAGAGCCGCCCTAGCATATATTAGGGCCCTTACCAGAATTGTATTTTGAGGACCACTCCCCGCCAAAGAAACTTTCACACTTTTTTTCCATTTATGTCAAACTATTTTTATACTTTTTAAATCAAATATTGAATTTAATTTGATGCATATTTTGTATACTAAAACAAACTAATGGGAAATAAATTGTTGAATAATTTATATTATTTGTGCAAAATAACGGTCATAATCTCTCGTAACAACTATTATCAGGTTCTGGTATTTTGTTTTATTTCCTGACCATTTCTTGTTTGTCTCTTTTTTGCCACTACTATTCTCCTGTCTGAGCGCTGGCTTTTAATGCCAGTCGGGCTGGATCATTGTCCATTCAGCAAGTCTTTCACTATGCTTGCTGTGTCTATTTTTGCCTTTCTGTGCACTTTTGGTTAATACCATTTTTTTTTTACATGCACTTGGCTTGCCGCCTCTGCAACACCCGACACTAGAACGTGACAGTAAGACATTAGAAATAATGAAAACATAAAGTTGCGCTTGTTCCTCCACAACTCCGACCGGGATTTTATCCCTGAATGACACCACGGGAGAAAATTAGAATGTCTTGAGAAATTTTTCATTATATTCTTATCAATGACGCAGCAGGAAGGGGCTAGGAATACATTCGCTGAAAATGTTCATATGGAGCGTCCTGACATTTTACATGTGCTTTTTTACGCAAAACGGGTCCTCCACGGACAGGGCATGCGTTGCCTATAAGGAGGGGCGGCCCTTGGCTCTACTGTAAATAAAAACAAAAACAAATTCCACACATAGGAAGCCTGACCGCCATAATCATCAATTCAACCACTGCTTTTTGCTGTCACACATCTGAAAGAATTAAGCCTTGTTCTTCTCCCACTGTCCGTTCTTCTTGCAGCCAAGCAAGTGGAATATTTGGTGAAGGAAAAACACATCTATCTAATGGCCAGCGGTCGCATCAACATGTGCGGTTTGACCAGTAGGAACATCAACTACGTGGCCGAGTCCATCCACGAGGCTGTCACTAAGGTCCAGTAAATGATGCACTTCTCCAGACGACCTTTGTATTCTGGACCTGTTTCCTTATACTGCGCACTTAAACATAGCATAGTCACCTTATCTTAATTATTTAGGGGAATATCTTCCCTAAGTGGGTTCAGAGTGGGCATTTAAATGTGTTTTAATTGCATTACAATCATTTATTCATTATGTACAAGCAATATTTAATGAATACATGACAAATATTTGGTGCCAATCCAGACTTAAAGGGTTGTAGGCTTAACTGTATTTTATAATAAATGTAATTAAAAAAAACACTTGATGCTGCATTAAAGGCAACTTGAAACATGTAATATTCACCATTAAATCAAGCGAGAATGAGCTTTAAATAGCCACTTATCCTAGTAGTTGTGTCGCCTCCTGCTGGCCAGTATTAAAATATGAACACGTTGCTCCACTGTGTATATCTGTCTTTAAAAGGAAATATAATGTGAAAAGTCTCCTTAGAAAAAGCTATTTAATTTAATATTGAGAGAAACAGCTACATGTGCACAATAATTCATGGCCATTTCTAATTAAAAATACATCAAAACATGTTTGTGCAATTGTCGTTTATGCTGGAATGTGAAATGCATGAACTAATAGTACAAAATGAAATGCATAAATAAGCAAAACAACACCAGATTAGCAGCTCTGCCATTTTATTATTCATGATATATTATTTATTTAAATATATTTTACGTTTGTTCAGTGTGTAATTATCTTTGGGTAACGGTACAGTAACATCCAAATGACAAAATATGACTTTGCAGGCCCCCAACATCTCCAAACAAACACACAATCATCAAGAAAACAGAGGCAAAACCTGTCAGAAAGTATAACTGTGAGCCACACAAACAAACGCTCAGTCACATCAAATGACTTTTTTTTTGTTTTTGCACACTTTGGGCCTGATATACTGAGATCCAAGTACCTCTCGCTATACAGCATGTGCAAACTATAAAATAGCATGTACTAATAGCGGGTGCCAACCACTAAGACTGCTTGTGCAACTAAAAAGTGGTGCAGACCGCCTTATTTAAATAAGGATTTTGCACGTACTATACAGGCCGTCACCATGGAAACACTCATTTACTGCACATTCATGTTACCTGTGGCGTTTTGCTATGTTTTCAGAAAAAACGGAGACATGTACCACTTTTTATTTAGCAGCAGTCGTGCAGTGCATCTACATTGACACCACTTTTTTTGTTTTGTTTTTTTTTATGCTGAAGGTGCACGGGAGGGAGGCTGCATTTATGTGCTCAAGACACAAAAAATTGCATACATCCAGAAATAGTTTTTTTTATCATACAGGATATATGTCAATAGTATATATTCTGTGTGAAAAAACAAACGTCATTGAAAAAAGTACACCAAAACGCATCAATTTAATTTGTTTTAATCAGTCCCTTAAAGGGGAACATTATCACCAGACCTATGTAAGCGTCAATATATACCTTGATGTTGCAGAAAAAATACCATATATTTTTTTAACCGATTTCCGAACTCTAAATGGGTGAATTTTGGCGAATTAAACGCCTTTCTAATATTCACATCGGGAAGCAATCCGCCATTTTCTCAAACACCGAGTCAAATCAGCTCTGTTATTTTCCGTTTTTTTCGACTGTTTTCTGTACCTTGGAGACATCATGCCTCGTCGGTGTGTTGTCGGAGGGTGTAACAACACGAACAGGGACGGATTCAAGTTGCACCAGTGGCCCAAAGATGCGAAAGTGGCAAGAAATTGGACGTTAGTTCCGCACACTTTACCGACGAAAGCTATGCTACGACAGAGATGGCAAGAATGTGTGGATATCCTGCGACACTCAAAGCAGATGCATTTCCAACGATAAAGTCAAAGAAATCTGCCGCCAGACCCCCATTGAATCTGCCGGAGTGTGTGAGCAATTCAGGGACAAAGGACCTCGGTAGCACGGCAAGTGATGGCGGCAGTTTGTTCCCGCAGACGAGCGAGCTAAACCCCCTATCGACCCTAGCTTCCTTGGCCTGCTGACATCAACTCCAAAACTGGACAGATCAGCTTTCAGGAAAAGAGAGCGGATGAGGGTATGTCTCCAGAATATATTAATTGCTGAAAATTGGGCTGTCTGCACTCTCAAAGTGCATGTTGTTGCCAAATGTATTTCATATGCTGTAAACCTAGTTCATAGTTGTTAGTTTCCTTTAATGCCAAACAAACATACCAATCGTTGGTTAGAAGGCGATCGCCGAATTCGTCCTCGCTTTCTCCCGTGTCGCTGGCTGTCGTGTCGTTTTCGTCGGTTTCGCTTGCATACGGTTTAAACCGATATGGCTCAATAGCTTCAGTTTCTTCTTCAATTTTGTTTTCGCTACCTGCCTCCACACTACAACCATCCGTTTCAATACATGCGTAATCTGTTGAATCGCTTAAGCCGCTGAAATCCGAGTCTGAATCCGAGCTAATGTCGCTATAGCTTGCTGTTCTTTCCGCCATGTTTGTTTGTGTTGGCTTCACTATGTGACGTCACAGGAAAATGGACGGGTGTTTATAACGATGGTTGAAATCAGGCACTTTGAAGCTTTTTTTAGGGATATTGCGTGATGGGTAAAATTTTGAAAAAAACTTCGAAAAATATAATAAGCCACTGGGAACGGATTTTTAATGGTTTTAACCATTCTGAAATTGTGATAATGTTCCCCTTTAAGTCATCCAGCAGCTATGAAATTATAAAAGGATATTGCTGAATAGACGGTGTGTCTAATAATTGTTTTTTCCGACAGCTCAAATATGTTGAATTTTACACATCGGATTCTCTGTCCATGGTGTGTCTTTGCACGTCCTTTTCAAACATGCTAAATAGTGCTCCCAAAATGGTGATGAGTTGATAAATCACATAGCGCGTGCTGTATAATTTTCTCCTCCCGGTGTTGTGGGTGTTTTGATGAAGACAGAGACGCAAAATGGATTGCACGCCTTATTATGCTCACTTAACAGACGCAATCCACTTCGCACACACGTTTTATCGAGTTTGCACGTCTTTTAGTACGAGCAAACTTCTAGTAAATCAGGCCCCAAGTTTTTACAGCGAGGTCAACGCCCAGCGCCGAGCAAAGCAGTATCTTTTTGCACTTTTTCCCCTTGCAGGCAGGATGGATTACTGGCTTGGCTCCAAGTAAACTGCATTCATGTTTGCTTTAAAAGATCTTGACGTAAATGTCTGCGTCATATTGCGCTGCTCTTATATTGCTCTGACTTTCAAGCTTTTTTTCAAAGCAGATCAACTGCAAGTGAACTTCAGCATTCATTATTCTTGTTTTAAAATATGACTTCATAACCACCCTTCTGGCTTCCTATGGCTTTAAATGTCCTGTCAGGCTGTCATGTAACTTTTAAACTCCCTCCATTTCCTTATGGCAATGGCGAATATAGGAAACACAGCAGTTTCATCAAGTCTGAGTGAGGTTTATACACAATGGGAGTTTCTATTTGGGAGAAGGTTATCCTACGCATGCACCCCTACCCCATCATGCACAGTCTAGAACGTATAGGCAGCACAAACAAACATGCAAATAGCACGTTTCCTCTCCAAACATTGTTAGCTTATTGTTAATTTGTCTGTAGGCAGCTTCAGTGAAAAAAAAACAGGCTTATGTGTTGTTAAAAAGATGCATGGTGGTGTTATTATAATGGACTGTGGACTCACATATTGATATCTAACACACTATGTCCCATTAGGATGTGTTTTTGATGCCAAACATAGATCGTTTTGTTAATGGAAACTCATTTCCATGTCACCATTTGGACTTGTGTAGGAAAGTAAATCGTGTCGCTGTTAAAGACGCCAATAAAAGCACAACTATTTTTGCACTTACAGGTGTTCTTTTTCAGGGGCATTATTTGTTAGAATAATTCAGTGGAACCTCGAAGAGCAAGCACAATCACTTTTTGGATACTCGTTGGAATTCAGGATTATTTTTTCCCATAGGAAGAAATAGAAATTATCTGTCCAAGAGTCAAGTCAGAAATAATAAGTCACACTTTGATAGTTAAGCAAGTTAGTTAACCGCTGTTACTAGTAGGGATGTCCCGATCCAATATTTGGATCGGATCGGCCGCCGATATTTGCCAAAAAATGCGTATCGGCAAGGCATGGGAAAATGCCGATTCAGATCCAGTTTAAAAAAAAACTCCGGTCCGTGTTTTCCAACGCACCGATTTAAATAATACATTCCACTTTTCTGCTGCTCCCTAATTTCCGTTCCGCATTTTCCAGCACACCTTCAACACATCCACAGGTCTGTGGATTCTCACGCAGTTGCTTTTAGCTGCTGGCATTACACGACAGGCTCTCCTCGCTCTTTCCTGTCTCTCCTTCTCACAGACAGCAAGCGCACCTTCTTACACACGTCACATACTGTCACGTCATACGTCACATACGTATACGCCGTCTCCGAGCAGAGAGGTAGCAGCATGGCTAACGTTAGCTGTGATGCTAGCGCAGCCGTTAAGGTGCGCGCCTGTGCAATTGCGCACTGTTCAAGTGTCCTCTGCGCACGGCAAATCTATGCCACCCACAAAATCAAATAAAAAAATAAGCGCATAACAATTTTCGACACACGGACACGACAGAGAAAACAGTTTTCGTCATCATTGTTCAAATATTGTAACGTCTGTCGAGACGCTTATCTCCATTCGGTGCCACACGCCCACACCATCAAAATGCAGAGGCAAACATTTCCAGATCAACACCGTATGAAAAAAATAGTGATTTTTTTAGTTGTGATTTACTTCTCTGCATGAAAGTTTAAAAGTAGCATATATTAATGCAGTATGAAGAATAATGTTTTAATGTAGACACATAGAATCATCATACTGCTGTGATTATATGCATCAAGTGTTCATTCAAGGCTAAGGCAAAATATCAAGATATATATCGTGTATCGCGATATGGCCTTAAAATATTGCAATATTTAAAAAAGGCCATATCACCCAGCCCTAGTTCAATGATGCCATTTCTGTTTGTCATGTATAATTTTGTCTATTTTGTGTTTATCCTTGAATAAACAGGTCAGTTTCTTGTTACCAACCATTGTGTATTATTCAAACTCCCCTAATTCAGCTGGCTAGTTGTTATCAAGAGTACTAAAACCCTTTTCAACATGATTCTGACAACTAAGTAGGCTAAATAACTTTAAACTTTAATACATGCTCGGATAGGCCAGTATCGGTCAGTATCGGTATCGGGTCGGAAGTGCAAAAACAATATCGGTATCGGATCGGAAGTGCAAAAACCTGGATCGGGACATCCCTATTTACTAGTACTACTACTACTACTACCACCGCTTTGGTGTATAGTGGTCAGCTGATTCTAAGCTGTGAGTCTTACTGTCATCAGTTGCAAGAGTGGACGTTATTGTGTCCTGTCAAATTTTGCTACCCGTTGTATGTGCAAAACCAACCTAAAAATAAGATTTCTTGCCTAATCTTTTTACACCCGAGTTTTTTGACCGCAAGAAACAAATTTCCACGAAGTAAGAATCATTAATTATAAGTCAAATATTTTCATCAATGTAGCATAAAAAATATTTACAACCTTCTATGCACCTTCCAACATTATAAGAGCCATTTAGATATGAAATAACAGCCTTTAGTCCCCTTTACACTCTTTAAATCCAGTATAGTAACGCTGCCGGATCTGAGCCAATCAGTGGTCACGTTACTGAACAGAGCGCTCTGATTGGTTTGGTCTCCTCAAGTGGCCAATACTATTAATATTTTTTAATCTCATTTAGCCATTTTATGCTTGAAAATGCATAACTTAGGCCAAAAAAATGTGTAAGATATGTTTTAAAAAGATAAAAAATCTGCAATATGGGGAAGCCGGAAAATTTCAAGCGCGATGTGGCGAGGGACGACTGTATTCTGGAAGTTCCTTACAGGCCAAAAAAGATATATGTATGTGTTTTTGAAAGTACTTGATCATCTGCTGTAACTTTTTGGTTGTTGAAAATAAATAATGTATGTTATTAGAATGAGCATTTAGGTGTTTATAGAACAAAGCAATATTTTGTTTATATTATATAGGAATGTATTTTCAAACCTAGGAGTTTCAGTGATTTGGCAATACTTTTGACGCTGGAATAAGTTAAAATATGTGAACAGCGACCATCAAAACATATTCTAATGCGTTTTTCTATTGTATATGTCATTCTATTCTTTTCTTTTTTTATTTAAATAAAATTCCCTGAGGGGCCTATCAGAGTTGAAAGGGCTATGATGTAAAAATGACAAACGCATACTGTAAAGGCGATTCAACGTTAGGAATTGTCACGTGTAGAATAAAGTCAACCATGTAAAAATAATACAAAACCCAAAACCAGTGAAGTTGGCACGTTGTGTAATTTGTAAATAAAAACAGAATGCAATGATTTTCTAATCATTTTCAACTTATATTCAATTGAATTGACTGCAAAGACAAGATACTTAACGTTCGAACTGAGAAACTAAATTTTATTTTGCAAATAATCATTTACTTATAATTTAATGGCAGCAACACATTGCAAAAAATTTGGCACAAGGGCATTTTTACCACTGTGTTACATGGTCTTTCCTTTTAACAACACTCAGTAAACGTTTGGGCACTGAGGAGACCAATTTTTGAAACTTGTCAGGTAGAATTATTTCCCATTCTTGCTTAATGTACAGCTTAAGTTGTTCAACAGTCTCCGTTGTGGTATTTTAGGCTTCATATTGCGCCACACATTTTCAATGGGAGACAGGTCTGGACTACAGGCAGGCCAGTCTAGTACCCGCACTCTTTTACTATGAAGCCACGCTGTTGTAACACGTGGCTTGGCATTGTCTTGCTGAAATAAGCAGGGGCGTCCATGATAACGTTGCTAGGATGGCAACATATGTTGCTCCAAAACCTGTATGTACCTTTCAGCATTAATGGTGCCTTCACAGATGTGTAAGTTACCCATGTCTTGGGCACTAATACACCCCTTACCAACACAGATGCTGGCTTTCAACTTTGCGCCTAGAACAGTCCGGATAGTTTTTTCCTCTTGGGTCCAGAGGACACGACGTCCACAGTTTCCAAAAACAATTTGAAATGTGGACTCGTCAATGTGCCAACTTCACTGGTTTTGGGGTTTGTACAAATTTGTGCTACTTTGGATAGTCTTACTGCTTTGAAAGTTAATATATTTTCTTTATATGTCAAAACTGCTCTTTTTTTGGGGAAAACCCCCCCCACATGAGTCTGATTTTGGACAACAGCGGTTTAAACTGAAGTTTTGAGCATCTTCTTGGTGAAACTTCAAATTGTTGCTTGCCTTTGGGGATTCCACTGTTTATCAAGTGTACAACTGTTGTTATGGCGACGACAGTATCATAGTAGTAGTGTTATCAGCCACCTGTGTGCACCAACTTATGTCTGATGATATATACTGTACATATATATTGCTCTTTTTCATTGCCTATTTGGTAATATAAAACATGATATATATGCCGTACACATGTTGAAAATTGTGCAAACCCCTTTTAAAGGCTGTGGGAGTTACAATTATTTGTCGTTCAAGTTCAAGACAATATGGCTCTTCTTTTTTAAAATCTGTAGAACGTGTGTCCAATAATAGTATGGCAGTAATCTTCACGTGGGCAGTTTATGGCACCATTATGGCGAGGGTTTGGCAGCTGTGCAAAACTGCCTCCTAATAAATCCATAATGTCATTGGATTTGCTGCTTTGACCTCATGCATACTGTCAACATGTTCTCATGTTCTAGTAGGACATCGTGCAAAGTTTTGAGCACTGGTATATAGGCGTGCTGAATTTTTTTTTATATCAAAATAATATTTTGTATTAAGATTCTGAATCGATTCATAATTTTCAAGAATCTAAATACATCTTTTTAAAGCGATTTTTTAGGCCATTTCCGTGCTTGCTCGCTGATTTATTCTTTTTATTTGTTTTTTGTTTTTTTACATATCTGTTTTGGAAAGGTTTTATTAAATTTTTTATACCAAATAATATATTACGAAAATCACTTTTGAATCGATTCGTGAGTTGTTTGTCACATCTCTACTGGCAATCTAACGGAGAGACTATAAGAATACTACATTTTTTTCAAGAACATGCTATAAAATGCCATCATTTCAAAAAAATAACTGCAGAAAACAAATGTAAAATATGTACATTTTCTACAAATATTCACCAACTTTTCGGGACAATATGCGTCTCGAGAACATGCTCTGACAGAGATGAAGTGATTCACAAATGCAATGACTAGCACCTTTTACACTGCTCACTAAATATACATAGGATGTATTGCTATTTATTTATTATTAATTACGTGTTCCGTATACGAGCCCCTTTCACACAGAAATCCTGTGAATTTGCTGCATCCTGCATTTATTTGTTTGTGCATTTCACACAGAAGGAACACCGCTATTACAAGGATGCTGCGAAATAGCGGGAGCTCCAGCAGTACGCCGTCTTTGCCCTTTTTACGCACAACTGAGCATTTTATGTAGTGAAACCAGGGAGTCCAAACTTTTTCCAGCGAGGGCCTAAAACAAAATATCCATCCATCCATTTTCTACCGCTTGTCCCGTTCGGGGTTGCGGGGTGTGCTAGAGCCTATCTCAGCTGCATTCGGGCGGAAGGCGGGGTACAACCTGGACAAGTCGCCACCTCATCACAGGGCCAACACAGATAGACAGACAACATTCACACTCACATTCACACACTCGGGCCAATTTAGTGTTGCCAATCAACTTATCCCCAGGTGCATGTTTTTGGAGGTGGGAGGAAACCGGAGTACCCGGAGGGAACCCACGCAGTCACGGGGAGAACATGCAAACTCCACACAGAAAGCCCAGGATCGAACCCAGGACCTTCATATTGTGAGGCACACGCACCAACCCCTGTATCATCGCGTTGCCCCACAAACAAAATATATATATTTTTAATTAATATATTTATTGATTTTATTCAATTTAACATGTTTTATTACAGGCAGCACGGTGGAACAGGGGTTAGTGCTAGTTTCTCCCAATAAATTGGATTGGATTGGACAATAAGAAGGTTCTGGGTGCGATCTCGGGGCTCGTGGGTACTCTGGCTATCTCTCACCTCCATATGGTTAGATACAAGAAGGACATTGATGTTACCTGCACCTTATGTAACATACATCCAGAGACTGTTTACCACCTGTTTTGGACTTGTGAAAGCCCTCGATCACTATGGCAGGGCATCTGTCGTTGCATCCTGGACAATATTCATGACAAATTTGTGCTTTGTTTTAAATATGTGCTATTTGGAATTACACTGGGGCAGCACGGTGGGACAGGGGTTAGTGCATGTGCCTCACAATTCAAAAGTCCTGAGTAGTCCTGAGTTCAATCCCGGGCTCGGGATCTTTCTGTGTGGAGTTTGCATGTTCTCCCCGTGACTGCGTGGGTTCCCTCCGGGTACTCCGGCTTCCTCCCACCTCCAAAGACATGCACCTGGGGATAGGTTGATTGGCAACACTAAAAATCGGCCCTAGTGTGTGAATGTGAGTGTGAATGTTGTCTGTTTATCTGTGTTGGACCTGCGATGAGGTGGCGAATTGTCCAGGGTGTACCCCGTCTTCCGCCCGAATGCAGCTGAGGTAGGCTCCAACACCCCTCGCGACCCCAAAAGGGACAAGCGGTAGGAAATGGATGGATGGATGGATTTACACTCTATGAAAAAAAATGTGAAAAGGAATTTTACCTTTGCAACCTCATTATACTATTGGCTAAGTTTTATATTCATAAATGTAAGTTTCTCAATACAGGCAGCACGGTGGAACAGGGGTTAGTGCATGTGCCTCACAGTACGAAGGTCGTGAGTTCAATCCCGGGCTCGGGATCTTTCTGTGTGGAGTTTGCATGTTCTCCCTGTGACTCCGGCTTCCTCCCACCTCCAAAGACATGCACCTGGGGATAGGTTGATTGGCAACACTAAAAATTGGCCCTAGTATGGGAATGTGAGTGTGAATGTTGTCTGTCTATCTGTGTTGGCCCTGCGATGAGGTGGCGACTTGTCCAGGGTGTACCCCGCCTTCCGCCCGAATGCATCTGAGATAGTCTCCAGCAGCCCCCGCGACCCCAAAAGGGACAAGCGGTAGAAAATGGATGGATGGATGGAAGTTTCTCAATACCCGACCTGTTTTTTGTGCTTTAAAAAAATAATTAGAACGCTACTTGAAAACGCTCTCTACCTCTAACAACCAAAAAGCTGTGAAAACTATGATGCTGTGCTCCAAATTTGGATTATTTATGGAACTTGTGTGAGCCTTTGTTACATATATATATATATATATATATATATATATATATATATATATATATATATATATTTTTTTTTGCATTCTATTTTAGTTACTTTATTGAGTTTACAACCCCCTGGCGCTGTTTTGTACTGTTTTTGTACTTGTTTTGATTATTATTATTTCTTGATTGTATGTAAATGCTGCAGATTATAAATAAAGGTTTATAAAAATAATTAAAAAAATACAAATAAAAAAAAACTCTCCCACCTCTATGCACCTGGGAATAGGCCCTTTTCCACCGCGACCATGAACCTGTCCCGGGGGCGGGCTGTGGTGTCGAACGCTGATTGGTTGAACGCAGTTGGGGGCGGTCCTAAAACTTATTTTTCAAACACACGACCGCCATTACAATATGCTCGACGACTTGTTTATTTCCAGAGTATTTCTATTACACTTAACTTGACAACGGAGCGAAAGAAGAACGAGAGGAGCTTTCGAAATGTGGGGCATCTTTGTGCTGAAGAACGAACGCAGTGTTTTTACTCAGCCGTAGTCTTTTACGCACTTTATTGTTGTTTATTAGTTTTTCCAAGCTTCATTTCAATACCCAAAGCTACGAGAAGCGGCGACCTCAGCTGTTTACTACTCTGACTTTGTTGGATAAATGTAGGGCAAAAAGGAGGCTGCACACGACTGGAACTAAGGTAAATAACATTAAATAACAACTATTTACTTCATTACATGTTGGAAAAGTAGCCAGTGACAGTCCATTTGTGTAGTTATTAGCCTGAACCCGAGTGAACTGAATGCTAATGCTAACAAGCTAACGCACCTGACCCTGATGAATTCATCATTTACCGAGAGGACGACTCTGACTCTTTTTATGACAATTCGGTACACTCTATTTTATAAATTATATGATTTTGTATATTATTACTTCGTATTTTATTTACCTACGTTTTAGTAAAATAACTGTGACTGTCTGTTGTATTTACATGGTATCAGTGTAGAAATATATTGAAAACCACCCCTCCATACGTCATCAGCCTGATTTGGATAAACCATACGTGCCAACCTTGAGACCTCCGATTTCGGGGGGTGGGAGCGTGGCTAAGAGGGGAGGAGTATATTTACAGCTAGAATTCACCAAGTCAAGTATTTCATATATATATACTGTGTATATATATATATATATATATATATATATATATATATATATATATATATATATTGTAGCTAGAATTCACTGAAAGTGAAGTATTTTCTTATATATATATATATATATATATATATATATATACATATATATATATATATATATCAAGAGGGACAGAGACAGCGCACAGTGCATATGGATCACATGTTACCATGGCGAGAAAACATGGAGAGACTGCCAGTTATCTAGTCTCCACCAGTGCCATCAGTACAACTGGACAGTGCTGTTTCAGTTCCATCACCAGGACCATCAGTGAGTCAGACACAAACTAGTGTCATCATTGAACCAGATTCAAGGGCTGCTGAGTTGCCATCATCAGAACCTAGATCACCCACAACAAAAACCCCACCAGTGATCCGCAGGTACCCAGAAAGGTTTCGAGTACCACCAAAAAAACTGAATCTCTGAAGACAGTATAAAAATCTGTGTTAAAGATGTACAAATACTGTTTGTATAATAAGCATGTTATTGTTTACAAATGAGGGTTAAGAGTTCAGTACTATTAAAAAAATTAAAAAAAAAGAATGTGGCTTAAGTACAGTTTTTTAATTGAGCTGCTGCATTTTTTGGTTGGGTTGTTTATTTCTTTTGAGTAAATTCTACAATTCTAAAAGGGGAGGAATTTAATAGAGTGATCTATGTTTGTCTGTTGCCATCTCCTGGTGAATGTTGGCTATAGCGTACTGGGGTTACTTTTTGGTTGGCCAACGATTTACGTGGTGTTGCGCACCTGACGTCAAGTGTGTGAGTCTGTTCTGAAGTCGACAGTAAAGAGACGTACTTCATCACCTCGCCGGTTTATTGCCTCCAACTCAATATATTACAACAACATTGCTCCATGCGGACCCTCCAGGTCCGCCTGATTTTCGGGAGAAAATTTGTCCCGGGAGGTTTTCGGGAAAGGCGCTGAATTTCGGGAGTCTCCCGGAAAATCCGGGAGGGTTGGCAAGTATGGGATAAACTACCCTGGCCTTAACTGTGAAATGCGGTGGAAACACAAACCACCAGTGTTGGGACTAACGCCGTTAATTTTGGCGGTAACTAGTAATCTAACGCGTTATTTTTTATATTCAGTAACTCATTTACCGTTACTGCGTTATTTTACGTTATTTTTTATGTAGTATCAGCTAGAAACAGAAGATCTGAGTGTGTTTTATTGGAGCGCTGCAGTGTCGTTCTTGTGTCACAGGAGGCGAGCTCTGTGTGGGTGTGGGAAGGGGGGGGGGGGGGCGTGTCTGTGTTTACTAACAACGGAGCCGCAGTCACTCGAGTGTCTTAACATGGAGATATTCTCACTTCTTTTTTTTTGTCGAGCACAAAGAAAAGAACATTTTAGTTAAATGTAACTTGTGTCTTGGATCAAAGATCCCGTCTACTGCCCAAAACAACAATTCAAATCTGCCTGGTTAGGCTTTGTGTATGTCAATGCCTTCCTTAGGTGAAGCCAGGCTTACAGCTATGTTGTTATTATGCTGTTTGTTACTTATGCATGTTATGTTGCAGCTATTTAAAATAGTTTTGTCAATTTGTTCTGGCCTGAAACAAATTGGCCCTTTGAAACATATATTTGTCTTTGTGTGTTAGTGGTTAGAGTGTCCGCCCTGAGATCGGTAGGTTGTGAGTTCAAACCCCGGCCGGGTCATACCAAAGACTATAAAAATGGGACCCATTACCTCCCTGCTTGGCACTCAGCATCAAGGGTTGGAATTGGGGGTTAAATCACCAAAATGATTCCCGGGCGCGGCCACCGCTGCTGCCCACTGCTCCCCTCACCTCCCAGGGGGTGATCAAGGGTGATGGGTCAAATGCAGAGAATAATCTCGCCACACCTAGTGTGTGTGTGACAATCATTGGTACTTTAACTTTAACTTTAACTTTATGTAGACCACATTGCTTAGCAGAGTTCAGTGAATGCAAACGCATGTCAAGTTGATCAACAGATTGTATTATTCTCCAGTGCAATAACAGTACTGAAATGAAGGCTAAAAGGGCATTAATGGGAGCTTTTTAAAAAAAGAAAGTAACTAGTTACTTTTCACAGTAACTCATTACTTTTTGGTGTAAGTAACTGAGTTAGTAACTGAGTTACTTGTGAAATAAAGTAACTAGTAATTGTAACTAGGGCTTCAACTAACGATTCATTTGATAATCGATTAATCTGTCGATTATTACATCGATTAATAATCGGATAAAAGAGAAACAACATTTCTATCCTTTCCAGTATTTTATTTTAAAAAAAAACCCAGCATACTGGCATCATACCTATTTTAAAAATTGTTTCTCAGCTGTTTGTACATGGTGCAGTTTATAAATAAAGGTTTATTTTTAAAAAAAACGTATTAAAAAAAAATTTGCTTCTGCGCATAGCATAGATCCAACGAATCGATGACTAAATTAATCGCCAACTATTTTTATAATCGATTTTAATCGATTAGTTGTTGCAGCCCTAATTGTAGCTAGTTACTGGTTTTAAGTAATTAACCCAACACTGCAAACCACACACTTCTACAGGAACCTCTAGAGCAGGGTTGCGTAAACAGTTTGGAAAAAAAAATCTATATTTTTTACCATTTAAAAAATTAGCAACTCAGTCACTAGTTTTACCATAAAGTTTACGGTGTTATTACTGCAAATTGAAAAACCGTACCATTGTTGTTTTTATGTCAAAATTCTGGTGATTGAGCTGCCAGTTTTTCCAGTAAAATCTACATTCTACCTGTTTTTACAGTGCATTACTGTAAATAGAAAATTGGTACCACTGATGATTTTATGGTACATTTTTGGCAACTGATTTGCCAGGTTTTTAGAGTAAAATCTAATGACTTTTTTTACAGTGTATCCTTGTAGACCCGCCATCAATGTTTGTGCAGCTTGAAAGAGTTAAATATAAATATGTATTTTAATTTGGTATCCACCCTTTGGTGGGCAAAACAAAACGACCCGACGGGCCGAATTTAACCTGCGTGCCACACTTTGGTCATGTTTAACTAGAGGTTCCTGAACTCTTGGTGGAAAAGGGCCCTATCGGTGTTGGCCCTGCAATAAGGTGGCGACTTGATCTGGGTGTACTTCGCCTTCTGCCCGAATGCAGCTGAGATAGGCTACAGCCATCCCCGAAAATGAGTTTGACACCCCTGCTGTAAGGTTAATGACTTAAAATAAGTAAATAGCTCCTAAAACTAGGGACATTTCTAGAAACACAATTAAAAATCTTGACAAGTGGCAAATAATTTGCAGTGTAGGTCGACAATTCCAACTCTTCCATTCCACGTTGGCGCTGTCACAAGGGCAACGTTGCTGAGTTCTGTGTAAAAGGCAACTTATTTTCAGGATCTGTGTGAAAGGGGCTATAATTATATAAGCTATACTAATGTTTTGCTGGTGTTTTATTGCTTCTATTGGAGGCTGTAGTTCAGTTTCCCAGTGTAAGGCTGATTATTCCAATACTGTGCTATTTCCCACCTTTTTAGTTCCTTTTTCCAATCTGCAATCACAGAAGGTGCTAAGGGAGGCAGATCTGGAACAGTCGGGACCTGAGTACACTGGTAACTACAGCACATGGTAAAGGCTCCGTCTCCTGCAGGGAGGTGTGGGACATCCAGGGAGTCGTTAAGATGAGATGGGAATGAAGAGGTGTGTCATTACTGTGCTAGCTTGTTGCCGGTGGGTGCTCCACTCCTTCCTCCAAACTCTTCTCTCCATCCCGACTCCATTTCCTCCTTTTGTTACCTAGAAACAAGGAGAACATGTTGACATCTATAGAGCCAAAAAAACAAAACAAATCGGATGGAATATTACACATTCTTATCATCAGTGGTCAATGCATATGTCAAATAAGAGTTGGTAAATATCACTTCAAAATACACCCTGATAGGACTTTAGATTAAACTCTTACTGCGCTTTGAGAAAATAAATGACGTATATTTAGTAGTGCTGTGAAAAGATTATTCTTTAATCAGATTAATCACACTTTTGAACTTGGATTAATCATGATTAATTACAGGTCATTACTC
Source organism: Nerophis lumbriciformis (assembly GCF_033978685.3). Taxonomy (NCBI): domain Eukaryota; kingdom Metazoa; phylum Chordata; class Actinopteri; order Syngnathiformes; family Syngnathidae; genus Nerophis; species Nerophis lumbriciformis. The sequence continues at coordinate 16,839,423 of NC_084549.2, read as the reverse complement.
GTTTGCATAATTTAAAATAAATTAAAAACTAGCCCAATATTTGGACATAAATGCAATTTCATTGTCGGGGACATTTTTTGAGTATATTACTTAAATGCGCCATTATTATTTGCAACACTCAGCCTTTCAGGTAACCGTCCACGGTTACGATGTACAGTCAAACTAAACTATTAAAAAAAATTAGTAATACAAATTATACAAAAATAAATTAAATTATTTCTGCGTATATCCATGATTAATGCGATAATTTGGTGTGATTCATCTCACGAGTTAACTCGTTATTTATGATAGTCCTATTAGTAAAACATTTAAAGTGTTTTTGTATGACACTTTAACAGTAACATTTCATTTGTGTCAAAATACTGAGGTATTTTAGAAATGTATTTGGATTATGCAAGCAAGTAATTTACTGTGATCATGATTAATCACAATTTAGTTTAGTTGAGTCTTTATTTGAAGGGAAAATTCAGTTAGACATTAAGCTCAAAGACATATGTTCTGCACCAGATTATAGCCAAATAGCTAATTTCTATCTGCAGTCCCTGGTTACCTAAATTAAAAATATACAAAAACATGCAATAAAATTATACTATAGTATGTAATCAGATTAAGTAAAGGCATAACATGCCAATTGACACATACTTATACATTACAACCACACCTCATTTACATCATCATACATAGACAATATATGCTCTTGTTCACATCTGTCATCATTTGTAAAAAAAGAAAACATGATTTTAATAGACACACCTCGGAAATGTTATTATTCTGATTCAAAGAATTAATCATTTGACTGCACTAGTAAGAATAAGATGAAACAAATACAGTGGAGTACCTAAAGCTGAAAACTCCAAAGTCAGATGATTGTCAGTTTGTCAAATCAAGATTGATTTTGTTTAGTTGCGATTTATCGCGTTGAAATGACTTGCTTGCGTGATTTTAATCAGAGGGGACCTATGAGGATTTTAATCTACATGTAAAACACTTCCTTGTGGTCTAAAACAGTGGTTCTCAAAAATGTTTCACTAAGTACCACCTCAGAAAAACACTTGGCTCTCCATGTATTACCATAATGACCAACATTAAAATACAGTAGCATAGTAGGCCTAGGTATTTATTAAAAACAAGGCAGGGGTTTTATTTAACATGTGTATTTACTATTTTTTGCCACTGTAACATTCCACACAGTTTGAACAGTAACACTGTTTAAATATAGGAACATAAAACACTGTACTTTAATCAAGTGATTCTTTGGGATACCACTAATGGTGCTGCACTCTTTGACAATCACTGGTCTTGATATCATGTATTGGCTATGCTTTGATGTACATTTTTGCTCCAATGTCACATTCAGATTATGTCAGCAGAATTTTATTCTGAGGCCCCTCACCATTGCACAGTTTTTTCACACATTTGTTATTAGGGCCTACGATAGAACTTTTAATACTTTTAAATTGACACATTCTAGCAAGCTAGCGGCTAACGTGCCACCTCAGTGCAAAGCCACTTCTAAGTCAGCAATCCTGGCCTCCATGGCGGCAAATAAACTGTTTCTTACAGATATTATTAGCTAAACATGCTACACTACACGCCGTAGGAAGACATGCTAAGCTAGGGCTTTTGAATGTAAACAAAGGTGGGCAGATCAATACAAACATTGACAAGAACAATACCAAGTATAGTATCAGTGTATGGTCGATACTACAGTGGTTACATCGATAATTTGTATTTATTATTAACTTTAAGGACTAAAGTCTTTAATTCAGAGTCAGTGGTAGGAAAACATTTTGATATTTAGTTGATATTGTTAAAACCCCATCCTGTGTTTTTGTCTGATTATAAATGTAAATATTGAATCATATTTAAAAAATGTGAAGTATCGGTAACATTTAAAACCAGAAAACAACCACTGATGCTCCAAATAAATGAGTGATGAAATTGGATTAGCGTCTGAGCGGGTTGCCATGAACCCAACACCTGTTGCTAAGATACCGCACTCACCGAGTGCCACTTCCGACCCGAAAATTTAGGCGCCGCGAGATGGCTTGTGTGGGAGCGATGACGCGGCTGATGACACACACTCACTCAGTTTACGCAAAAGCTTCTTTCCGATGTTCTCCTCCGAGCTGGAGAGCGAGCGAGAGCTGACGTAAGGAGAGGTGGATGGCTGAGAGTCCGTAGGCACATCTGAGAGGGGGAGAAATAAAGTGGAAAAACAGGTTCAATATTTTAAAGAAACTTTTTAGTGTGAACCATCCGCACTGACCTGAATATAAGACAATCCCTCTTTTTCAAATATATTTATGATCATTATATCATATTTCTTAGCTGCTATGGATCACATTTCTCCTCAGAAGAGCAGAATAATTCCTCCTGTTTGCAAACTTGCTAACAACCTTTGTTACACTTTTTCCCCCCTCACTTTTTGTGAGTGACAAGAAGAAAAGCTTGTTTGGCACGTATGTATGAATCGCTCAACCCCGAATATAAAATGGCCAGTTTATTGGGTTTTTTTCAATCTCATATTTAAGTGGGTTAGGGGCTAACCCTAACCCCAAACTTTTACCCTATATTGGGGTAAGCTGTGGCGCTAAAGAGTCGGGTGCCGCCCTAGTGGAGCTTTTTTAAAATGAAAAAAATGGGGGTAAAATATGTTTTGTTTTAATGTGGTTTCTGCAGGAGGACAAACATGACACAAACCTTACTAATTATTAGAAATCCCACTGTTTATATTAAACATGCTTCACTGATGAGAGTATTTGGCAAGCACCGTTTTGTCCTACTAATTTTGGCGGTCCTTGAATGCACCGTAGTTTGTTTACATGTACAACTTTCTCGGACGCTGCCACAGAAAGACTTATTCTATTCCACTCCTTTGTCTCATTTTGTCCACTAAATGTTTTATGCTGTGCGTGAATGCACAAATGTGAGCTTTGTTAATGTTATTGACTTGTCGGAGTGCTAATCAGGCGTATTTGCAAGCTAATCGTTTCTAACATGCTATTTAGGCTAGCTGTATGTACATATTGCAACATTATGCCTCGTTTGTAGGTATATTTGAGCTCATATAATTCCCTTTATTTATGTCCTCTGTGTATTTAATTTATATTTGCATGTCTCATGACACATTATCTGTATGTAATATTGGCTGCATTTCTAATAGCTGTTTGTGTGCCATGTTGTTCCAGACCACAGCAAATGTTACTCATCTTGCAAAGATTGTAATAAATCCATTAGAAGACAGCCTGCTGTTGCCTTTAACTTGGACACACACATCTATACCTTTGGCCATTCTAAGACAGTCATTTCCAGGAGTTATCTCACCCTCTGAGAAGCCTCGGTTTTACTAATGTTTTCTAATGTTGTAAAAAATGTGCCGAATAAAAATTAAAATTCAATATTCTGTCAACGAATATTTGCGCCAGCCTTCATTATAACACTTATATAAGGCTTTAAAAATTTTTGCGGCTCCAGACAGATTTTTTTTAAATTATTGGTCCAATATGGCTCTTTCAACATTTGGGTTGCCAACCCCTGACCTATATATATTAAATTTAACAATTAATTATTAGTCGTATAATAGTTTTACATAATTCAACTGTATGATGTTTTATACTTTTAAAAAAAAAAGGAAAAAAAAGAACCCCCTTAATACAGAAATGACACTGCTTGATGAGGTAATAATATTGATTTGTTCACATTTTGTCTGTTAAAGTGTAATGTGGTGCATTAAGATTCAGTGTGTCAGTGAGGTGAACAAGTCTGACCATTTTCTCCATAATTCTCTGGTCGATCTTCTTGGATGTAGGGAATGTCATCCATGCGAAGGAACACTGTGTCGTTGGGACTCCTCTGGCCGTCTGATTTGCTGCCTGTAGGGAGAATAGGACTATTTACCAGGTAAATGATGGTAATTCACACGGAGGGCATGTGTGCAATGAGACTCCCAGATGAATGAGATCAGTGCCTGGTATTGACAAGCAGGAGAACCATCTGTCTGCGGATGTTTCTTACTCACACACAGCAAGGGGACGTGTTTCCACGCAGCACAGGACAGATGGCTTGTGGGAAATCCTTTAAGCCTCACAAAGCAGAGCAGATTGCTCAATACCTTGTTTTGTTTGCATGATGAGTCAGAATGGGGATTTTTGACTTTACCTTGCCTATACTGCAGGTACTATGAGTGATAATTAAAGAGGGATTTGGGATGCCTTGCTACAGAAGTAATATACACCCTCTAGCCACAATATTATGTAGACATGCACAAGCTGGATCAAACATTCCATCATCATAACAATAATAATGCTCAGTATGCAAGTCTTTGCATTCAACCTCTAAAAGTAGGGTTTTCTCTTCAGGAATGAAAGTTAATGTAATACTAGGAATTCAAAGATAGCTCGGCGGGGCGGTTGCTGGTTGTTCCATCTCCATCGTTGGGGTCCCTGCGGGTGGGGTGGGTGGTTCCCGTGGCCCTGTGCCTGGGTGGTCCTGCGGCGGCCGGTTTGGGTGGGGTGGCCGGGGGCTGGCCTCGCCGCGCTCTCCGGGGGTGGGGGGTGGGCTCGTGGGGGCCCGGTTGCCGGTGGGGCGGGGGCGGTCTTCCCGTCCGGTTGCGGGGAGTCTCTGGGTCCCTCGGGCGGGGCGTCTCGCCTTTCTGCCGTGTGGGGTGTGGTCTCTCGCTGGCTTGGGGTCTGGCTGTCCCCTGCTTTTCTCGTGCCCTGTCCTCTGCCGGGTGCGTCTGTCTGCGGCCTGCTGCTGGCCCTTGTGGGCGGTACGGTGGGTCGGGCTCTGGGGTTCCTGTCGCTGGCCGGCTTGGCTGCGTGGGGGCGGTGGTCCCTGGTTCCCTGGGCACCACGCCTCCTGTTTGTGGGTTGGGCTCTCGGGGGTGATGGGGCCGTGCTCTGGCTCCCACGCACTCTGGGAGTCGATTGTATTGTACATGCAAATTCACATATGCTCACATACGTACATAGGTACCTACGCTCCCACATACATACACAAATACAGTACATATTTACCTACCTAATGTTCGTACATCCACACGCACATTCAATATACAAACATACACATACACATACTGTACATATACATTCACTGTACAAACACATATACACATTCTGTACATATACATTCATTGTACAAACACATATACACATTCTGTACATATACAAGTACATATGCATACTTACACTCATGCACATAATCACGTTTCATCAAACATATATTAACGTTGTTGCCCTAGGGTAAACTGGGTGTAACACATGGCACACTGACAAAGCTTAACCTATTGTGACTATAACAATCTACAAGGTTAATGTAGGTTGCTTCTCTTTCTCCCCCTCCATTTTTCTGCATTCTTTCGTATCTCAAGTTATCATTACGTATATGTATTGTTGCATTTAAACAACTGTATTGTTGATAATAAAGGTAAATTATTGGTATTGTTCATTATCAATAGCGCTATTTCTATTGGTATTTGTATTGATCCATTTGTAGTGTAATAATGCTCATTGTCATTTCTGTATTATTATTTTTTTTTCGCTAATTGCTTATTTGCTATTACTTTTACCATCATATTTGTACATGTCATATTTGCTGATGTTGCTCTATTGTTGTTGTTGTTGTTGTTTGCTGTTGTTGTTTTTGTCTCTCTGTCTAATCCCCCTCTTGTCCCCACAATTTCCCCCTCTGTCTTCTTTTTTTTTCTCTTTCTATCCCCTCCTGCTCCGGCCCGGCTGCACTAAATGATAATATAAATACATTTAATAAAGTCAAATACAAATAAGGCAACAAGAGAAGTATCCTACACTTCTCTTTTGTAAAGTAAATCTGAACAGCCGACATGGGCATCTACATCAACTATATGATTTGCCTGAGAAGCTGGACAGGACATTAAAAAAAAAAAAAAAAAAAAAAAAAAAAGGAATTCAAAGATAGCAACAATAACTGTTTTTGCTTTAAAACAATCACTTTGAATAAATAGATCCTACATAATGGTGTATTAACCAAAAAAAATGTTTTCGTAATTAGTGGTAATTTAAGGCAGCTGTTGGGATAAACCTTACATTGGGTGATTGCCTAAGAAATCTGTTAAATTAAATTTGTATATAAAAACAAAAATACAAATGTTTTTTGTAATATAATTTTTATATACTTATTTATATGTAGAAGTCATGTTATTTCAGAACCAGGGGGATCCATATCGCAGAAGAAAAAACATACAATCATAAAACCCAAATAAAAAAATACAAGCAGAAATAAAATAAATAAACTTGTATAAAAAATAATATTATTAATGTATTAGATATTTTTTATTTTTAGGATTGCAAATACTTTTTTTCAAGTAATTGCACTGCATTTATTTAATGAAATAATGTAAGAATATTATTTCTATCAAAGTATTCCATGGCGACAATTTTCTTTACTTTTAAAAATTATTTGGTAGTTATATTTTATTTTCTCATGATCTTATTTGTTTATTAAACTGTTTTATTTTATTAACTTTGCTGTTAATTTAACACGAATAAATAATGCCTATAAATTATTTTAAATAATTTATGTATTGCGTTCATTCATTTAATAAAATACAATCAACAATAAACTGTTAATTGTGTTATTTCAACAAATATGTATTGCATATAATTGTAATATTTTTAATTAATGTATACTATTTTAATTCAATAACATTTAAAAAATAATACAGTCAATTGTATTGATTCAACTAAAATAAATAATGCCTACAAATATGTATTACATATTGATGCAGTATCATAAAAAATATTTTTTTATCAATGTTTGTTTTAACTAATTCATTTAATAAAATATAATTAATAAATAAACCGTTAATTGTAATAATTAAACTTAAAAATAATTACAGAATGCATAATATTTTTTACATATTCATTTAATATTATTTTAAATATTTTTATAAATGTTTGTTTTAATTATTTTCATTAATTCAATAAAACACAATTTATTTAAAATACACTGTTTATTAAAATCAAATACTGCCCACAATATATTTATAACATGTTATTTCGAAAACTTTTTCTTATTGATCATTCTTTTAATTCATTGACTTATTTATATAAAATTATAAAAAGTACACAGTCATTTATTAATGTTTATTGTTTTAATTCATTCATTCAGTAAAATGTAATTACAAAACTACACTTAATTGTGTTAAATGCTACTTGCAAACTGATTATTACATGTTACATATATGTTATTCAAAATATTTTTTTATTAATGTATATGATATTGTTTTATTGAATTTATTTCATTCAATAAAATGCAATTTTTTTCAAATACACTGGTAATTGAGTTAATGCTATATTCATAACATTAATTTTAAAACATTTTTTATTCATGTATATTGTTTTAATTCATTTAATTAATTCAATAAAAAAACTATTTAAAATGCACTGTTGTGTTTATTTAACTAAAACAAATGCCAACAAGATCATAATGATTGAATATTATTGAAAATTCTTTATACTAATGTATTTGGTTTTAAATTATTTAATTAGTTCAATAAAATAAAAACACATACAGTTTTGCCGATAATTTTAAACATAAATGACCGGGTCAATTAACAGCAACTTACGAACAATCCGATTTCTTTCATTACGATGTGAGGTGTATCTCAGGCCTGCGTGGGGATGGAGCTGTGCAAGGCGCGCCAGCCCCAGGCGGGTGTGTGCGTTGGTGAGGGAGAGGGCGATGCTGTGCGAGCGGGCCTCAGGGATGGGCGGCCTCCCTTTCGCGTCTCCATCCACTGGGTCTGGTGTCTGAGGGGAGCTGTCCATTCTTGTGGCTGCCAGGGCGTTCTGGTAGTGGGGTCTCAATATCTGAAGGAAGGTGGACCGCTTCAGTACTCGATAGTTGCAAAGGTCCAATGCTTCCTGTATGTCACCTTGATAACCTGCAGGTCTGTAAGCTGTCGGACCGAGTAGTCGGGTAGGTAGAACCCTCCTGTTGAGAGCTGACCCACGCTGCCGCCGCTCAGCACCAACTCTGATTGGTTCAGACCACTGCTGCGAGAACAATACCTCTGACCTGCAAAAAAAAGTCCTCTAAGTCATGCAAAACTCCAACATTTAATATGTAAACTCCACAAGTACTTTTTATCTGACTTTTCACCAAAGTGTGATGACAGCCATAGAACAGGAAATGGAACTTATTGTGTTGCAGGCACCCGTTTCCCTACACTGGCAGCAGCAAAATGTGCAAATAAAGCCTCCCCATTCATGTCCTTGTACACAATTCATCAAAGGGTGAGTCATTATTTTTATACGGTGGCTAACTTATTTTTACAATTGCATCACAAAAACCACAGCGCATGAACATATTCTCTCTCTCCACTCTTTTTAGATAGTCTTGCAACATCCAGGAACGGGTCCACAATAAGTGTGTCCTGATCCGATTTTAGTCAAGTCATTTACAAAAAGTAAAACTTGGTAGGTTATAGGCTACTAGGAGCTAGCAGCTACACAACAGCTAAGCGAACAATGGCACACAAGCTAGATGAAAACACATGTGTCAATATAAACTAGTGTCAAATAATTATAGTTGCATATTACTTACAGATACAAAGTCTCCAAGGAAGAATCGTATTAGAAAGTATCCAGTAACAAACGTGTCCGCATCATTCAACATTTTTACAATTGTATCACAAAAAACACAGCGCATGAACGAATGCTCTCTCTCTCCACTCCTTTAGATAGTCATGCGACATCCAGGGGCGGGTGCACAACAAGTGTGTCCTGATCCGATTTTAGTCAAGTCATTTACAAAAAGTAAAACATGGTAGGTTATAGGGTTCTAGGAGCTAGCTGCTACACAACAGCTAAGCGAACAATGGCACACAAGCTAGATGGAAACACATGTGTCAATATAAACAAGTGTCAAATAATTATAGTTGCATATTTCCGACAGATACAAAGTCTCCAAGGCAGAAGCGTATTAGAAAGTATCCGGTAACAAACGTGTCCGCATCATTCAACATACTGCGTCATGAGTTTAACTTAATGAAACATTGTGGCCACTATGTTTTGCAAAAAATCTAATTACGAGTCCACTTCAAGCTTAAGACAACATAAGTCCATTCCCGGCGGTTAATAATAGTTTTTTTATACCTACCATTGTTCTCGGAGTAATTTCCCTTGACCAAGACTTTTCTAACATTCCACACTGCAAAATAATATAAGTATGTAGGATTTGTGCCGATATCGTGTCAGAGCAATATCGGTATCAGCCAATACTACTTAATTTGTGTCTTCATTACGAAAGCTTTTTTTGATACTAATTTGATAATACAATACAGCATATATTTGATTGGTAATTATGCAAAAGTTAGCTTATTTTTACACTTGCATAGGAATGGTCAAATGCTACTTGAAGCTTTGCCTCTACCATTAAAACATTTTTTTTACGACGGCAACAATTTGACTCTGGAACAGATTCATTCCATGACTACTTACTTAAAAATGGTATCAAAATCCACACAAATCTGAGGTTGACATCACAACTTGTGATGCAACTTTACTTTTCATAGTAGAGATGCTCAAAGTAAAACTGTATTGGGTCGGTTGAGTTCTCCTGTTCCCAATCTGCATTACTTGATTGATTGACAGTCCTACTATTAGGAGTAAGTGAAATTAAATTGAGTTTCTGGTATTACAGTACTTTAAGCCTACCGCTGAAAAGCAAAATATGAACACATCATTGAAGACATAACTTTTCTGCTCGCTCAGCACTCACATGCAGCGTAATCCCAGCCAGGTTGAGTTCCTCCACTGGGAAATTCTCTATCAATCTCCTCTTTTTAATTACTTTCTTCCCACAGCTCCTGTGTGCTCTGCCTTGCTGGGATTAAGACGTGCAGCACAGTGCTGGCCAATTAGTCCCCCTTCATTATCATTTGCTCAACATGGCCATTAGCTTGCAGTGTGCATGTATTGACATTTGCCATGGGTGTACTTACCGACTGGCAGGGGTGGGATGAGTGCTGGCATGCCGTAGTAGGAAAATGCTCCATTTTCAAAGCGGAGGGCCTCCTTTCCGATTTCTACCTCCACTCGTCCCTGCAACACCAGCACGCATGTTCACTAACAATGTCACCAGCCCATCGACTCATCATTGAATTGAGCAGCCAGGGAATGTTCAGGCTGCATTGTAAATACAGGGTGAGTAGTGTTTATTGGATTTAGTAGGGTTTTGTACAAAAACTATTTTTTTCAAATAGCTTCCCAAAATATCAAATGACCAAAAAAATACTGTAAAACATATTTTGTATAAGTCAATCTTTCAAAACTATTTCTGCCAGAAATATACACATAAATTAGTCATATATTTTACATCTTTTTAAGCCTTTAGATGGCGGTATATTGACATAACTTAAAAATGTTCTTTTTAATTTTATCTAAAAAAAAAATGTGATTATTATTTCCATAAAATACATAGAATGCAGTATTTTCTTATTATTGTCATTAGGCCCTGGAATGGGTCAATGATTGGCAGCAATGTTTTAGCAATTTTAATTGTATTTTTCAATAGTGTCAGATAATTAAAAAAAAGAATAAAAGAAAAAACATTTGTACTCAAAATCCCGAAGAGCAATGATGGCTTCGCAAAAACAAATATATATATATATATATATATATATATATATATATATACATATATATATATATACATATATATGTGTATGTATGTATTTTATTTATATATATATATATATATATATATATTTATAAATATACATATATAGTCACCCCTTGCCACATCATGCTTCAAATATTGAGTCTTCCCCACATTGCAGAGTTTTTATCAATGTTCTTATTTTTTATTTAAAGCATGCACTACTATTTTTTTTATCCTAAATTAAGTATTTTCATGGCTAAATACATTAAAAATATAAATACTTCAATAATATTGGCCAGTGGATTTGACCAAACCAGTCAGAGCGTGAATACTTTGTGTAAATTCCTTTTTGGAACCAATTATCATTAAATGTGGGACGAATGTATAACTAATTATATTTTTGATTTTTTTAACCCGTTAAGGCCAGGCCTGTAAGGTTCACATAATTACACTTACAAAAAAATAATACTCTATAATCTAACATCCACAGCAACATGCTAATCAGTTCAGTGGCAAAAAAAAAACAGGTAATGTTGGTCAATTTTCCTGCATGCTTTGAATGAGAAAAGGTGGACATGTAAAAAAGAAACATTGAAAGCCACGAGTCCAATCTGAAATTTGAAAAATAATGCAGTGTTTTTCAACCTTTTCTGAGCTGAGGCACATTTTTTTTTCATCCATCCATTTTTTTTTCATTGAAAAAAATCCAGAGGCACACCACCAGCAGAAAACTTTAAAAAATGAAACTCAGCAGCTGATATTGACAGTAAAAAGTCGTTCTCGCAATTGTTGGATATGAATTCAAACCATGACCAACCATGCATCACCATAGCTCTTGTCTCAAAGTAGGTGTACTGTCACGACCTGTCACATCACACCGTGACTTATTTTGAGGTTTTTGGTGTTTTCCTGTGTGTAGTGTTTTAGTTCTTGTCTTGCACTCCTATCCACTTTGTGGACGCCGTCTGCTCCACACGCTGTAAGTCTTTGCTGTCGTCCAGCATTCTGTTTTTGTTTACTTTGCAGCCAGTTCAATTTTAGTTTAGTTTTGCATAGCCATCCCTCAGCTTCAATGCCTTTTTGTTTATTTTTGGTTTAAGCATTAGATACCTTTTTACCTGCATACTGCCTCCCGCTGTCGTCTGCATATTGTGATCATGACAAACCATGTTCTTGACATCTACAAAGCAATTAGCTAGCTGCTGCCACCTACTGATATGGAAGAGTATTACACTGTTACTCTGCCGCGCCCTAGACAGCACAGACACTCAACAACAGCACATTTGCGGATTATAATTACAGGTTTGCAAAAAATATTTTTAACCCAATTAGGTGAAATTACATAATCTTCCACAGCACACCAGACTGTATATCACGGTACACTAGTGTGCCGCGGCACAGTGGTTGAAAAACACTGCATTAATGATTCCATTAGTTTATGTCAATATCAAAAATAACATTTAAGCTAATCTAATGTACACACTTGACAATTCTTAACATTGTTAAAAAAAAAAAAAGAATAGTCTTTAGCAAATTCAGCTTATACTTAAGAAATAAATCCAGAATGGCTTTTTAAGGATGTTCTGCTAAAGTCAGCACGGCGTCCGTTTACCTGCAGAATGAGGACAAAGTAGTCGACAGGTTTGTTCCTCTGGAAGAGGTAGTGTTGCGGTGCGTGTTTGTTCTTGGGGTTGAACTTGAGTTCTTGCACCACACTGGGATGCTTGATGAGACGGAGCAGGATCTTCTCAGACAGGTGACACCGCCTGAAAGGCTCCACCTCTGACAGTTAGAAAGGGGGGGAAGAAATACAACGTAAAAGACGCAATTTACGCTGGCACAGTGTGGAGTTCAACCTAAATATCAGGAGTGTCCTGATCTAAAATTGATAAACGCAAAAAAACAACATTGGCTTGCATGTAAAATCTCAGATACAAGCAGTCCTACCGCGTGTTTACTTCTACAAAGCTGTACAGCCAGTGAACATCTAAATGTCCTCCAATAAACACCCAACGTTAGTCTTTTCTTCTATTTTAGTCAAGTTTAGCAGCTACACAACAGCACAGCATACAATAGCACACAAGCTAGACATACTTAATACATGTCTTCAAATAAACTATGTTGCAGTCTAAAACAGCACATGTGTCAATATAAACAAATATCAAATACTTATAGTTGCACATTACTTACATATACAAAGTCTCCAACGCAGAAGCGAATTAGAAAGTGTCCAGTAACAAATGTGTCCGCATAATTCAACTTACTGGGTCATGAGCCTGACTTAATAAATTATTGTGTATTTTTAAATTTAGTTTGTCAGTCTTTTGATGAAAATCTATTTTAGTTTTAGTCAAATCTTAGTCATCTAAATTTATTTAGTTTTAGTCAACATTACACAACATTTTAGTTAACTAAAATTACACAATCAATTAGTCAAGAAAACTATAAAAGTATCTGATTGGCTCTCCTTTGTAACTCACTTCCTGTATGTTTTAAGAGCTGTGATTGGACAGCCCATCTACAAGACGAAATTAAATATATTTGGATTTCGTTTCTGTCAATATTTCCGTCTCGTTTATATTCGTTGACTAAAATGTCAGTTAATTTCGTCATTGTCGTAGTCAACGTGCATTTGTTTTCATTAGTTAGCTTCTTATTTCAGTCATGGGAAAATAGGTTGACGACGATAAATAAGACGGAAATTATTAGTCGACGACATTAACACTCGTGCTCCTGAGTGATCGCTCGTACGGAAAGAAGTCAGAGTTGCGTTTGACGTCAGTTTTTGTTGTCACATCAGTAATTAGAATAAGTTTGATACTAGCGCCAAATAAGGTAAATATTCTTCTTTTTCCGTGTACTATTTTGCTCATTGACCAGAGTTGTGCATTTGCTGAATATGAATTTTATCTGCAGGTCAAAAGTAGTGACTTTTTTAACCCAGCAGATGGCGCCTTTATGAAACACCAACACCGTATCGTCAGTGTAGCGTCAATACAGCCGGTGAGTGTGCCACACCCTCACTGAAGCGTCATTTACCCATCACTATTTTTCCTGTACCTTTTTAATAAAGCTTTTAAAGGACACATTTATTCACATTTTATTTCATGCAGGTAAATGAGGTTGAAAATATTTTTTCCAAACTCAACCTCGGAGGTCAAACATATTCTGTTCCACACTAAACTTGAATTTTGTCATTAGTAAGTGTGAAAATGTTTTAGTTATAAATAACAAAAGCATTGAATTGCAAGTTGAACGCTGTTTGATTTTAGAGGCTCGTCGCGGTTGACCTGACACATGAAACGTGACGAATTGAGGTCTGTGCACTGTCCACGTTAGTAGAGTGTTAATTATCTTAAACTCTGTTTTGTGGCAATTCCAACTATGATCACAGCGTCAGTTGCTACGTAGAGTGCCGCTTTCCATCATTTTCAACAGACTGCATTGCAAAATGATTGATTCCACCCAGGAATGGGGCCACATGAGTCCCTTCCCCACTGTACCTGTGGCCAGGAAGCGATGCGTCGCTAGCAGCAGCTGGGGCGAGATCTTCACATTCAGCTCGTTTTCTGCCACTTTGAAGATGGAAAAGTCCTGTTTCCTCTCGTGGTGCGACACTCGCCTTTTGGTCCGATTGTCAGCTGGGCAACACAGAAAAAAGAGGTAAATATCTATTAGTATAAGTATGTTTTGTTTTTTACAAACAAAGGTCACACACACAGTAAGAAGGGGATTCATATGGCCCCCATGCATTACGGTTTACCTGACACATGAAACGTGACGAATTGGAGGGGTGTGCTATCCACTTTAGCCGCCAGATGGCAGTACAATGTTGAGTATCTTTAAAATGTGTTTTGTGGCAATTCCAACTTTGACCACAGCGCCAGTTGCTATGTAGAGTGGCGCTTTGCATCATTTTCAGCAGACTGCATTGCAAAATGATTAACTTCCTCTCCTGCGAGCGAGATCCACCCAGGAATGAGGCCATATGAATCCCTTCCCTGCTGTACCTGATTGATGAACGGACTAATCCCCTGCAGATGTGAAGGCAGTTAAACGTATTACACGCCTGCTGCAGGAACATCTGTCACATGCCTTCAGTGCAAAGTGGAAAGTGATCATCTCCTCTATACGGTACATACACTGTATGTCATTACTGGATATGCGGCTTCCCACACACTACTTTTTCAATAACATATATTTATTGAAACGGAGAAAGCAGCCAGGGGTGGATTGGCGTTTCTATTCCAGCCGGCCAATTAAAGGATTATGGGGATTGGATTTATTTCATTATGCATAAGTAGGGCGCTGTGAACAACAGGGGTGACAGCTTGCAGGGATCAATAAACTAATGAGTAGCAGGAGGTGGAAGCGGAGTGATTACACTCTTAATTATTCATGCAAAAATGCTAACATAGCCTAGATATTACTGTAAATCAGGGGTGCCCAAACATTTTGCCTCAAAGGGCCAAAGTGAAAATTTCAGTGAATCGTTAAGACCAGGTGTGTCAAACTTTTTTTATTTTTTTATTGAGGACCACGTCGCATGTTATGGCTGTCCTCCGAGGGTCGCTTGCAAGAGTGAGTAATAAATAAATATAATTGTGTAAGGATTCGCCTCATGATATTATAATACAGTTGCATATGCATTTGATCAGTATATATTTTTTTACATACCGTATTTTTCGGATTATAAGTCGCAGTTTTTTTCATAGTTTGGCCGGGGGTGCGATTTATAATCCGGAGCGATTTATGTGTGAAATTATTAACACATTACCGTAAAATATCAAATAATATTATTTATCTCATTCACGTAAGAGACGAAGCAAATGTCCGCAATCGTCACACACACGTCAGCAATCGTCACACATGTCAACCAATAAGAATTCGGCGGGGGCGGGGCATGGCAGAAGGGCATTGTGCGTCATGGCAGAAGTGCATTGTGGGTCATGGGATGCTAACTGCTGCTACATCCGTAGCTATTAAAATGGATTATTTCAACATTGGCGGTAACTTATAAAAACTGAGAAGGGCTGAACTAAAATGGCACCGAAAAGGAAATCATATACTGCAGATTACAAGCCGGACGTAGTGAAATATGCAGCAGAAAATGGCGATCAAGCAGCAGAAAGTTAGGAAACGGCGCGTACCAGAAGCGACACCGGGGAGGAAGATTTCATGGGATTTAGCGCTTAGGAGTGACAGATTGTTTAGTAAACGTATAGCATGTTCTATATGTTATAGTTATTTGAATGACTCTTACCATAATATGTTACGTTAACATACCAGGCACGTTCTCAGTTGGTTATTTATGCCTCATATAACGTACACTTATTCAACCTGTTGTTCACTATTCTTTATTTATTTTAAATTGCCTTTCAAATGTCTATTCTTGGTGTTGGGTTTTATCAAATAAATTTCCTCAAAAAATGCGATTTATACTCCAGTGCGACTTATATATGTTTTTTTCCTTCTTCATTATGCATTTTCGGCCGGTGCGACTTATACTCCGGAGCGACTTATACTCCGAAAAATACGATACTCTCAAAAACTATTTTTATCATAGAATTTACAGCATGTTAATATTATAATTACTTAAGAATATATATTTTTTTTTACATCACATTACTGTATACCGTATTTTTCGGATAATAAGTCGCAGTTATTTTCATAGTTTGCCCGGGGTGCGATTTATACTCCGGAGCGATTTATGTGTGAAATTATTAACACAATACCGTAAAATATCAAATAATATTATTTATCTCATTCACGTAAGAGACTAGGCGTATATCAGCAATCGTCACATACACACACGTCAACCAATAAAAATTTGGCGGGGGCGAGCCATGGCAGAAGTGCATTGTGGGAAAAAAAATGCTACCTGCTACTACTTCCGTACCTATGAAAATTGATCATTTCAACATTGGCGGTAACTTATGAAACCTGAGAAGGGCTGAACAAAAACGGCACCGAAAAGGAAATCATACACTGCAGATTACAAGCTGGAAGTAGTGAAACATGCAGCGGAAAACGGAAATCGGGCAGCAGAAAGAAAGTTTGGAGTAAGCGAGAAATCTGTAAGGGACTGGCAAAAAATTCCCCCCAAAAATGCGACTTATATATGTTTTTTTCCTTCTTTATTATGCATTTTCTGCTGGTGCGACTTATACTCCGAAAAATACGGTAACTCTCTTTGTTAATAATGTATATTTTCTGCTGGATCTAGTCTTTATTTAATGCTGCCCCTTTTTTTCTTTTTTTTTTTCCTGCAACTGTTACATACTCTGCAGGTTTCAACACGTCAAATTTAAGACTTTTTTTAGGACCATCTTGAAAATAATTTAAGCTATTTCACAGCCATACGGACAAAAAATACAACAACAAAGTAAAATCAGAGGTCCGGAATGAATTTTAAGTACATTAATTAATCCACTGCTCTTTCACATTGGAAAGCAAAATGGTTAAACTAACTAAATACACCAGGAGCTTCTCCAGTGTAAACTAATTGAAAACAATATTAGCAAACATCGTAACAGCCAATTTTCAGATTTGCTATAGAAGTGTTTTCTTGCAAAAGGTGCAGAGTGCTTCATATCAAGTGTTTTCACAAAATATCCACATTAGCAAAGGTAGAGGAAAGCGCAACAATATATTGTCTGTGAAAGGGACAGTTAGCATCTATGCTAAAGCTAAATGTTTAACTTTGGTAATGTTTTTTTCGGCTGTCAGAATAGAGCAAACCGATGAAAACATCTACAGTACTACTGTATCTGCACAAAGTTGTGAAAAACAGTGTGTGCAGACAGAGTGATTGTGTAGTTACGTTATCGCGTCCTCAAAAACAAACAAAACATTTGAAAGCTAGACTGAAGTTTATGCATGTTTTAAATAAAAATAACGTCAATGGATTGTTAATACCTCTCAAAATCGTAGTTAAGACCTTTTGAGATCTTAGGAGAATTTTACACATTTTAAGGCCTTAAATTAAAATTATTGGATTTAAGACTTTTTTTTTACTTTTTAAGACCCCGCGGTTACCCTGTACATATACGGTAATATTCTACATGGTAACTGGGATTTGTTATATATTATATATATTGTATAAAAATACGATAATATAATATATCAGTATATATTATATACTGTATATATAATATGTAAATATTACATATATGTTATATTCTATATTGCTACTATGGTACATTTTTAGTCTACTTAATACCTGCATTATCATTTCCATCCTTACCCTTTCCATCCTTTGAAACAGAGCTACTTTGTGGAACAATTTCCTTTGTGGATCAATAAAGTTTGTCTAAGTCTAAATAGCAAAATGGTACCACTGTTTTTTCACGGTAAAATTATGGCTTATGAGCGGCCAGTTTGTCATTACCCTAAAATCTACAGTTGATGTTTCCATGGTGTGTTACTGTAAATGGAAAAACAGTACCATGTATGCTATTTTTTTAATGGTAAAATTCTGGCAACTGAGCTGCCAGTTTTTTTCCCCCGTAAAATCTATTGTCATTTTTGCAATGTACAATTTATTGCATTAATTGCTCTGAAATCATAAGTCAATCAGATATATATATATATATATATATATATATATATTTTTTTTTTTATTTTTTTTTATTTTTTTTTTTTACACTTGAACAAAAAAAGGTTGTAATGTATAATATTGTTACAACTGTGTTGGCCTGCGATGAGGTGGTAACATGTCAACGGTGCAGCTGGGATAGGCTCCAGCATCCCGTGACCCCGATAGATTATTAGGAAACACAAAGCTGATAGTTAATTATTACTACCAATTATGACTACTTTCCAAACTAAATTCATACAAATGCAACTATCATTACAATATTAACATGAATAAAGTTATTACAGATTCATAGAGGTCAAGCAGATATTTGAGTATTTATTTTCATTTAAAGAAACAAATGTATTGCATGATATCAATATTTGTTACATTATTATTTAATTCATCCCATCCATCCATTTTCTACCGCTTGTCCCTTTCAGGGTCGCAGGTTAATATTTAATCCATCCATCCATCCATTTTCTACCGCTTGTCCCTTTCGGGGTCGCGGGTTATTATTTAATTAATCCATTTTCTACCGCTTGTCCCTTTCAGGGTCGCGGGTTATTATTTAATATTAAATACAAATATATGCAATTGCATGCAGGACATGTATTTTTTTCTGTCAAAACGGAAAGAATGAATACATTTACCGTATTTTTTGGAGTATAAGTCGCACCGGCCGAAAATGCATAATAAAGAAGGAAAAAAACATATATAAGTCGCACTGGAGTATAAGTCGCATTTTTTGGGGAAATTTATTTGATAAAACCCAACACCAAGAATAGACATTTGAAAGGCAATTTAAAATAAATAAAGAATAGTGAACAACAGGCTGAAAAAGTGTACGTTATATGAGGCATAAATAACCAACTGAGAACGTGCCTGGTATGTTAACGTAACATATTATGGTAAGAGTCATTCAAATAATTATAACATATAGAACATGCTATACATTTACCAAACAATCTGTCACTCCTAATCGCTAAATCCCATGAAATCTTATACGTCTAGTCTCTTACGTGAATGAGATAAATAATATTATTTGATATTTTACGGTCATGTGTTAATAATTTCACACATAAGTCGCTCCTGAGTATAAGTCGCACCCTCGGCCAAACTATGAAAAAAACTGTGACTTACAGTCCGAAAAATACGGTATATATAGTAAGCGAAGATAGTCCTATATGGCAACTAGTTAGCCTTGTGAACATGCCAGCAGTGATTGTGTGACCTTGAAAGAGGTCAGTGTGAATACGTATTGAATTTGGGAAACCACCTTTAGGCGGGCCAAACAAAATGACTTGGCGGGACTTACTTTCTATAGTCCCTTCAGAAGACATCATAAAACACTTTTTTGAGGGCTAATATACATACTGTATAGATCCGTCTCGTCCACGATTTCCGACTTGATGATCTCCTCTATGACGTCCTCCAGGGTGACGATGCCCATCACCTCATAAAAGGGGTCTCCCTCGCCCTCATTGTTGACCCTCTGCACCACAGCCAGGTGCGACTTGCCTGCATCGACCAGGAGATAATGATTATAATGACTAATATTATACAAGCTCATTCAAATGAGGATATAGCACAAAAATGTAATGCATTAGTTCACTTGGGGAGAAACAAGTTTTATTATAAATGTGCAAAAAGCATTGCCCTAACTCAGGGGTCAGCAACCCAAAATGTTGAAAGAGACATTTTGGACCAAAAATACAAAAAACTATTCTGTCTGGAGACATAAAAAAATAAATGCCTTATATAAGTGTTATAATGAAGGCAACACATGATGTAAGTGTCTAAATTAGCTAAATTAGCCTACTATTAAAATGACTGTGTGCCGCAGGCTGACTCAAATCTTTGTTGACAAAAATGTTGAAAGTTAATATTTATTCTCCACATTTTTACAACATTAGAAAAATTAGTCTTCGCAGAGGGTGAGATAACTTCTGGAAATGACTGTCTTAGAATGGCCAAAGGTATAGATGTGTGTGTCCAAGTTAAAGGAAACGTCAGGCTGTCTTCTTCTAGTGGATTTATTACAATCTTTGCAAGCTGGGTAACGTTTGCTGTCGTCTGGAACAACATGGCACACAAACAACTATCAGAAATGCAGCCAATATTACATAATTAGTCATGAGACATGCACATATAGATTAAACACACAGAGGACATAAATTAAGGAAATTAAATGACGTCAAATATACCTACAAACAAGGCATAATGATGCAATATGTACATACAGCTGGCCTAAATAGCATGTTAGCATTGATTAGCTTGCAGTCATGCAGTGACTAAATATGCTTGATTAGCACTCCAACAAGTCAATAAAATCAACAAAGCTCACCTTTGTGCATTCACGCACAGCATAAAACGTTTGGCGAACAAAATGAGACAAAGAAGGAGTGGAATAAAAATGTATTTCGGTGGAAGCGTCGGAGAAAGTTGTACACGTAAAACTGTTGAGTCATATCCACACAACTACGGTGAGTTCAAGGACCGCCAAAATTAGTAGGACAGAACGGCGCCCGCCAGCTACTCTCATCAGTGAAGTTTAAACATATTTGTAACAATTAGGAAGGTTTGTATCAGGTTTGTCCTCCTCCAGAAACCATATTAAAACAAAAAATATATTTTTCCCTCATCTTTTTCCATTTTTGAAAAAGCTCCAGGGAGCCACTAGGGCGGCGCTAAATAGAGAAATTACGGGCAAAATCATTAAAATTGTTAAAACTTTGCTTTAATTTGCCTCTGCCTACACTCAACACTAGTTTGCGCCTACAACACAGTCTTGTTACCTAGACTGAAGTTAGTTTCAGATTCCAATAATGGACGATACTGATAGACGGCACCTGACTGATACTTTTTACTAATAAATGGCATGATCATTGAATAATTTGTCACTACTTTAGTGCAAAAATAACGGCAAAAAACAACAATTTAACAAAAATATGTATATAAATGTTGTGTGAAGATTTTTACAACAAAGTCTGTGGTTTGTGAAACACTTTATCTTCTGTGTTTGTGAAAATTAAATAGTCATATCTAACCTTTCTTCACCACATTAGTTCAAGTCCAGATTAAAATCAACTGTACTTAAAGTTTTCAAATTGTACTAGATTATCCCACAGACCCTAAAGATAAAAACACCTAAAACACGTCTATCTTTGAAATAAATGGAATTTTTTTGTTTTGTTTGTTTTTTGTTGCATTTTTAGCAGTGTATCACTGCAACGTGTGATATTAAACTAATAAAAAAACAGTCAATGCATGAAAATAGATTAGCGATCAGATTATTATGGGTAGAATAATATATTTAAAACAAATTATAAAAATAGTGCCAATTGTCGACAAATAAAATGTGGTGTTTTTTTGCCGTTATTTTTGCACTAAAGTAGTGACAACATTATTCAATGATGTGACATGTCGAGCAAAAAGTATCAGTCTGGTGTGGACTATCAGTATCGCCCACCATTCACACTGAAAGCTAACCTCATCCTCACTGGGTTCTGTGCAGCTCACTGCCCAGGTAACACCTAACGTTAGCGTAACGTTACTGTATGGTTCTCGTTTGGTTATGCAAGATGAGAACATTCTAAGAACATTCTCAGAACATATCAAAACCTATCTGACACACAAAATATTTGCCTGCAATGGAAACAGCGACCGTTAGGCTTTTCGAAATGTTTTTTTTCGCAAATTTACTTTATATACATTATGTAGTAACGTTTCCCTAACGTTCCGCGAACGTGTTGTGTTTTTCGAACAATCTGACGTCAGCTGAGCTGAGTCAAGGCTTCACGCATGCGCGTAGAAGCTTCCGTGAGACAAAGACGAAGCTCGACAACGCTGCAAATTCCAGAATCCCGATAATCAGGCAATACGGTGCGCCATCCATTGATCACATGTAAGTAGATAGAAAGAGTGAAATATGAAGCACGTTTTTGTGTAACAATTTCTACCCTACATGATTCATTTCAGACCATTTTACGGTTTTAGCGTTGTGTCAAATGCGCGCCATGCTCAACTGCCGGAACCATATAAACTAACATGCATTTCTCGTGCATATTGGCTGTTATATAGTTTCCAAATACCAACGAATGACTTCTGAAGAAGGGTGGATCTATCTGTAGCCTAGTTAAACAATAATTTGCCCCGTCAGTGTCATATTTTGAGGTCCATATGGCACGAATGTTGCCTGAACGTTCTGTTAAACATTATCACAATTTCAGAAGGGTTAAAACCATTAAAAATCAGTTACCAGTGGCTTATTTTATTTTTCGAAGTTTTTTTCAAAATTTTACCCATTACGCAATATCCCTAAAAAATGTTATATACACCCGTCCATTTTCCTGTGACGTCACAATACAAACAAACATGGCGGATAGAACAGCAAGATATAGCGACATTAGCTCGGATTCAGACTCGGATTTCAGGGGCTTACGCGATTCAACAGATTACGCATGTATTGAAACTGATGGTTGTAGTGTGGAGGCAGGTAGCGAAAACGAAATTGAAGAAGAAACTGAAGCTATTGAGCATTGCCAACCTTGAGACCTCCGATTTCGGGAGGTGGGGGGTGGTTAAGAGGGGAGGAGTATATTGACAGCTAGAATTCACCAAGTCAAGTATTTCATACACATTATATATATATATATATATATATATATATATATATATATATACCTACATCCTGAAAATATGCAAACAAAACTGTGTTTAGATAATTGACACTTCAAACTTGCATAAATAAATATTAAGGAATATAACATAACTTGGCTTCTGAGAGTTTCAAAATGTAATGAATAAAATGCTAAAGTTGTTGATAAACAAGCTATTATTTTAATAATTAAATATGGTCATTTTAAATGAATTATTATGATAATTTAAAATCAATTATTTCAAATATGTTTATTTTAATGTATAATTCTATGGCTGGATGTAATAAGGAGTCACAAAAAAATACAAATAAAAATACAATTAATTTTGATGTTTTTAGCAAAATATAGTAAAAATGTGGGCGATAATAGGGCAACCCATTTTCCTTGTTTTTTTTTGTTTTTTATAGAATAAACAACACAATGAAGAAGTTTCAACAGAGGGCTTATAAGCGTAGATGGGCTGCCACAACTAGGCATTTGAAGAAGCAATGCCGACAGTCAACTTTAGAATTAGAGAGTGATGATAGCGAGCAAGAGAATGACACGACAATCTTTACAACTCCAGAAACAGTGACAACCCTTCAGTACATGGATGCTGCGGAGACTGCTTCCTGCACTGCCGCGGGTGCTGACAATGCCACCTACAGTGGCCCTGATAGTGATGAGCCTGATGAAAATGATGCTGATTGGAGACTAATCGACCATCATGTCACCTTGTCATCTGATTCAGAAAATGAGAGTGATAGTGACTGCTTTGAAGATATTTTGAGGTCTGGATTATTTTATCTTCAGAATAGCTTCTGCTATTGGCCAAAGCCAAATCCTACCCACTCCAGAATCCGGAGAGCTGAGATTCCTGACAAAGAAGTCTGGGTTAGGCTGCCAATTCGGGTTTTCAGGAAAACATTGACTGGTAAGGGAATATTGTCAAAGTCATATCATGTATATCTTAAACAATATAATTCATCTTGAGTCATCAGCATACTTTGAAATTTTTCAGAAGACTTTGACAAGGCCCTTCAATATGAAAAACAAGCTGAAATGTTTTCGAGCCCAGAGGAAGAAGAAATGTCAACCAAATGGAGCCACATCACCCCTGAACGTTATAGAAACGATGAGGAAGATGTGTTTGATGCTGACGGTTAGTCACTTTTCAAAGACTGTTTACTTACAATACTCAAACACTACTTAGTGGTGCATAAATGTTATTGTCTTCGTTGGTTTAGGCGAAGAGGAAATTCGGCCAAAAAAGAAGTGCAGAAAAGAGAAATTACAGATCCTCATCCAGGCACCCCCACTGCCAGTGCTCCCACCATTGAACTTTCCAAACTCCAGCGAGTACCAGACCACTTCAGCCAGTACCAGCCAATACTACACCACTCCAAGGCATCCAGGCCGACCTCACAGCCCAGCGAGAAGCAGCACTTACAGGCTCAGTCCAGACAGGAATCATGCATCCAGCTCAAGCCAGTACCAAACCACTCCAGCCAGTACGAGTCAGTACCAGACCACTCCAAGAAGCAGCAGGAATGCCCTTGAAAGTGAACGTTAGTTGGCTATTTAACTGTTGATAGGTGGTGTTAAACAGGCTGTTACAACGGCCAGTAACACGAATTACCTCTTTGACTTTTGTTGTCTTTGCAGTTTTCCAGTTAAACATGAAAGTTAAAAAAAATAGTTGAGAACCAGGGAGAAATTATGCGCATGCTGAGAGGGCTGGCAGCACAGTCTGTGGGGCCAGAAGCTGTGGATGTTCAAGATCTCATTGAGAAGCCTTTCGAGACTCTTGAGCAGCTTAAGACCTTCTGTGAACAGCTCGACACTGATCTTCTGCTCAGAAAGCAGCTGGTAATTAGTTTTAATTCCCCACTGCAAAATTATCTTGCTCAGTTATCAAAAAACATGTTCTAATCAAGTACAATATTGTTGTTTATTTATTTGTATAGGTGAAAGCTCTTACTGCTCTTGGTGGGCAGAATTTGGCAGACACGGTGAGGACAATGCTGAGGAAAATTGCCACAAACAAAGTCCTGGAGCAGCTTGGTCTCCGTGGAAAGACAGGCAAAGTGGCGTTTGAGGACTTGCCCTTTTACAGAATAATAATAAGTAAGTGTTAATAATAGGTTTGCATCTTTGAACATGTTGCATGTATGCTCACAAGGTCGATCTAGCTGTTATTATTACGGTATTTATTCTAAAGGGAATTCTAAATTGTGCTGGTGATTCCAGAGGCATGCAGGGGTGTTTACAAACAGACGACCACAGCTGAAGTAGATTGTGAGCTTGGAGAGGTCCTGAAACTGGCCACTTTTCGAAAGGGAGGTTCAAAGTTTGAGGTACGGAGAATTATGATAAGATATCCCAATTTTGAATTCCATTTTATTGAAGTTCCACTGCATGTCTTTTGAATTTGCAATTATAACTACTTGCAGGAGAAGAGGAGGAATTAAGAGGAAGCGACGGCGAAGAAGGGCAAAGGGAAGTGTAAAAAGGAAATGGACAGTGAGATGAGTGACCAGGTAAATGATAAAGTAATTATGCCAATGTTTTATTTCAATTCATAAAGATCCCAGTTCTGTGTTGAATTTGCAATTATAAACACTTGCAGGAAGCGACGGCGAAGAAGGGCAAAGGGAAGTGTACAAAGAAAAGGGACAGTGAGATGAGTGACCAGGTAAATGATTAAGTAATTATGCCAATGTTTTAATTCAATTCATAAAGATCCCAGTTCTGTGTTGAATTTGCAATTATAAATACTTGCAGGAAGTGAAGAAGAAGAAAACAGGGAAAGGGAAAAGAACCAAGCAAACGCTAGTGAGACCAGTGAGCATTGAGCAGGTAAACAAGGAGTAAATTATGCCATGTTTTAATTGAATTCAATTCATCTACATTCCAGTGCTCTTTGTTGTATTTGTGAATATCTATAATTATTTACTTCCAGGAAGAGAACCAACAAGAAGGGGCAGGAGTACACTGACGCGCACGACCAAGACCACAGCATTCCATTTCTATTCCATCCATCCATCCATCTTCTTCCGCTTATCCGAGGTCGGGTCGCGGGAGCAGCAGCCTAAGCAGGGAAGCCCAGACTTCCCTCTCCCCAGCCACTTCGTCCAGCTCTTCCTGTGGGACCCCGAGGCGTTCCCAGGCCAGCCGGGAGACAGTCTTCCCAACGTGTCCTGGGTCTTCCCCGCGGCCTCCTACCGGTCGGACGTGCCCTAAACACCTCCCTAGGGAGGCGTTCGGGTGGCATCCTGACCAGATGCCCGAACCACCTCATCTGGCTCCTCTCGATGTGGAGGAGCAGCGGCTTTACTTTGAGCTCCTCCCGGATGACAGAACTTCCATTTCTATTGTATTATAATTATCACTAATAAAGAATTATTGTTTAATTTTCTGTTTTGAGTGTCAGTCCTGACAGTATAGCACAAAAACAGACGTAAATACCACTGCATTCCATTTCTATTGTATTATAATTATCACTAATAAAGAATTATTGTTGAATTTTCTGTTTGAGTGTTAGTCCTGACAATATAGCACAAAAACAGACGAAAATAGCATGTTCCTAAACAATTCCCTAAACGTTCTTGCCAAACGTTCTGCTAACCAAGCAAGAACTCCACAACCTCACGTTCTTTGAACGTTACAAACTAATGTTCCCATAACAATGCCACTACGTTCTCCTAACGTTCACATAACGTTCACGTGTTACCTGGGTGGACACACACACACACACACACACACACACACACACCTGCCTGCCACTGCACAAGTGTTGCAAATAAACAACCCAAAAACGTATTTTTATTTCCATCCATTCTTTTTCTACCGCTTGTCCCTGTCGAGGTCGCGGGTTATTTTTATTTTTTACTTTTAATTTTACTTTTTCTTTTACATTTACTCTTACTCTTACTTTCACTCTTACACTTGCTTTTTGTCTTACTTTTAAACCTACTCTTACTTTTACTCTTAATTTTACTCTTACTTTTAAACTTGCTTTTAATCTTTCTCTTACTTTTACTCTTACTTTGACAGTTACTCTTACACTTACTTGTACCGGTACACTTACTTTTACTCTTACACTTACTTTTACTCTTACACTTACTTTACTCTTACACATACTTTTACTCCTACTTTTACTCTTACTCTTACACTTACTTTTTTTCTTACACTTACCTTTTCTCTTACACTTACTCTTACTTTGACACTTACTCTTACATTGACTTTTACTCTTACTTTTACACTTACTTTTACTCTTAAACTTACTTTTACTCTTACACTTACTTTTACTCTTATTCTTACACTTACTCTTACGCTTACTTTTATTCTTACTCATACTCTTTCTCTTGGACTTACTTTTACTCTTATACTTACTCTTTATCTTACTCTTACACTTACTTTTACTCTTATTTTTACTCTTACTTTTACCCTTACTCTTATACTGACTTTTACTCTTACTTTTACACTGACTTTTACTCTTAAACTTACTTTTACTGTTACACGTTTACTCTTATTCTTACACTTACTCTTACGCTTACTTTTATTCTTACTCTTACTCTTTCTCTTGGACTTACTTTTACTCTTACACTTACTCTTTCTCTTACTCTTACTTTTACTCTTACTCCTACACTTACTCTTACTTTTACTCTTACTTTGACACTTACTCTTACACTGACTTTTACTCTTACTTTTACACTTACTTTTACTCTTAAACTTACTTTTACTCTTACACTTTTACTCTTATTCTTACACTTACTCTTACGCTTACTTTTATTCTTACTCTTACTCTTTCTCTTGGACTTACTTTTACTCTTACACTTACTCTTTCTCTTACTCTTACACTTACTTTTACTCTTATTTTTACTCTTACTCTTACTCTTACACTTACTTTTACTCTTACTTTTACTCTTACACTTACTCTTAGACTTACTTTTACTCTTACTTTAACTTTTACTCTTACTCTTACTGTTTTTACTCTTGCTAAAAATATATATGTGAAGTGACATCATAAAGTTGTAATTGTATTGTACTGACTAAAATGACAACTGTGAAGTTCCAGCAGCTAGTTGTAACTTTATTGTAGTTAACTGTAAATCCACAGCTCTGCAGTTACAGTACATTGCTGTTAAGATATTTCACAGTAAATTACTATATTGTGAAAGTAATGCAATTATTAGACAGTAATTTACTATGAATTTACATGAACTTTTTTTGGTAAAAAGAAGTGAACTACGATAAAAACATGATCTTTGGTAACCTCCATGGCTATGAGCATTGAGGGTTGACAAAAGTATTGGGACACAACTTCCAGAGTATATATGATCTTCTTTTGTAACCAAAAAGCCAAAGAAAAAGCCGCATCTTGCTTTCAGAGCATTTCCCCCCTGAAACCCTTCGCCGTGGGACCACCGTTGATGTCCCCACGTGAATATTAGAGCACTGGGACCGTATTTATCAAGCGTCTTAGAGTGCCATTTTACACTTAAGTCCTGAGAATTTGCGAAATTTAGTCCTACTCTCAAACTTAAGAATAAAAGCTATTTATCAACTTTCTTAAGTCTAAGAATCACTCCTACTCTCCACGATATTTAAGAGACCTTCAGAGGTGTCCTAAGTGGTTAGGAGTTGCCAACATGGGATGGCACTGAGGCGAGAGAGACGTTCGCGAACGTTCAGGGAGCGGAAGGTTGTCCTGGCTTTGTTTGATGACGAGCAGCTGATCAAACGGTATCGTTTAGACAGAGCGGGTATTATTTTTGTCACAGATTTAATAAGGGGCGTCATCTCATCAGCAACATCACACAGCAGAACTAAAGGTCATCACAATGTTTCGATATCTCGCCACTGGGAAAATGAATTGGAAAGAAAAGGAAACATTTATTTTTGATTCATTGCCAATATTGTTTGTTTGTTTTGTATTATTTTGTAGTTTATTGTCAAAATATACACTCCCATTGTCCACTTAAATATTTCTAAGATATTAATTTAATCTTACACAAGGGAATGGTCATTTCTATGGACACAGAAATGACGTCACCTAAAATTCCGTTTACGGCACATAGTAATGTCGTAATTCAGCTCTGAGTGTGACATTTAAGATTCAGTCCTACACTTCGCTGAAAGTGTGAGTAAGACGCTTGATAACTAACTTTTAAGTGCAGCTTTCAGTGAATAATTTCTTTACTCATAAGTCAACTCTTAGCAGACTTCTTAGGAGTAATTCTAAGACGCTTGATAAATACGGCCCCTGAGTTGCACTAAACCCTCGTGAGGACATGCTGTCATGCGATGCTCCAAGAATATGCCAGCAGCCTCCAACTAGATCAGTGCAGTCAAGATTGAAAAATGAGCTTTAATGTGCAAACTGCAGCAGAAAAAAAAAAACAAGTAGAGGAGGAGACTACACACATTCGCATGTTCCTGCTGGCCTTGCGAGTGTGTGACTCAGACAAGACGTCAGCGGGTATTTGGAGGATTAGCCGGGAGATATACTTTGGCAGTTTGGGAAGATTCGGCCCTCCCTATGTAGAAGTATTACACAATCAGTCTGGGGATGCCTATGTGGCTGCCATATCTATTTTTCAGCACGGTCAGGGGGGCATCTATGATTAACAGCGCTAAAGTCAACATGGCCTCCAAAGGCGGAGCAATGCACCAAATATGCATTTTTTCTGGCTTTTATTAGCAAAGTCCAAATGGGTTATCTAAGCCGTTGTGATGTCACAAGAACACGGGCGCATATCTGACGCAAACCTCCTCTAAACCAGTTCAAACCAGATTTGGGGGGGATCACTGGTGAGGAATCAAACCTTTTTAATCCTCTCTATTTACAGGGAAATAGTGAATGACAGCAAGGTTGCCATGAGATTGAAGTCTGAATGAACATGATGACGTCAGCTTGTCAGGTGAGTCAGGCGTGGATGTGCCCTCATGGCTGCTCGTGTGCATTACATCACTCCAGTGTTACATAACACCCTCGCAGAACAACACACACACACATGCCCCCAGTGAAACTAGGTCTAATGTGAATGTCTCTTTTGCAAATCTTTCTGCTCCACCAGTTTGCAGGGCTCCTCCCATGATGCATTGTTGTGCACGCCGGCTGACCTTTATTATGCATTCATACATAAGGGAGTAATGCTCAATGTCATTCCCTGTTTGTCTTTTTTTTTTTTTTTTTTTTTTTTTGCAAACACTGCATTTTGACAGCCATGCAACATCTCCCACAACATTCTAATAAGGTCCTCTATTGTCGTGTATTATTAAGGTTTAGGTTAGCGATCAGTATCGACTGATATTCAGGAAAATGTACATGATTGCCATTGCCGATCACCTCGACCTGACACTGTATTTATGTTTAGTCTCCCAGCTAACAAGCAGCTACCAGCTGATTATGTGTGACTATACACAGTGTGGAGCCTTTCCTCTAAGGCAAAGGTGTCCATATATATATATATATATATATATATATATATATATATATATATATATATATATATACAGCTACATACAGTATATCCATCCATCCATTTTCTACCGCTTGTCTTTCTCATATGTGTGCGTGTATGTACAGTACAGGCCAAACGTTTGGACACACCTTCTCATTCAAAACACAACTGATGGTCCCAACCCCATTAATAAAGCAAGAAATTCCACTAATCAAGCCTGATAAGGCAAACCTGTGAAGTGAAAGCCATTTCAGGTGACTACCTCTTGAAGCTCATCGAGAGAATGCCAAGAGTGTGCAAAGCAGTAATCATAGCAAAGGGTGGCTATTGAAGAAACTACAATATAAAACATGTATTCAGTTATTTCACCTTTGTGTGTTAAGTACATAACTCCACATGTGTTCATTCATAGTTTTGATGCCTTCAGTGACAATCTACAATGTAAATAGTCATGAAAATACAGACAACGCATTGAATGAGAAGGTGTGTCCAAACTTTTGGCCGTGTGTGTGTGTGTGTGTGTGTGTGTGTGTGTGTGTGTGTGTGTGTGTGTGTGTGTGTGTGTGTGTGTGTGTGTGTGTGTGTGTGTGTGCGTGTGTGTGCGTGTGTGTGTGTGTGTGTGTGTGTGTGTGTGTGTGTGTGTGTGTGTGTGTGTGTGTGAGAGAGAGAGGGACAAGTGGTAGAAAATGGATGTGTGCGTGTATATATATATATATATCCATCCATTTTCTACAGCTCGTCCCTCTCATATATACAGTATATATATATATATATATATATATATATAAATGATTATATATATATATCCATCCATTTTCTACCGCTTGTCCCTTACAGTGTGTGTATATATATATATATATATATATATATATATATATATATATATATATATATATATATATATATATATATATATATATATATATGTATATATATATATATGTATTGTATTATGTGTGTGTATATATTATTATTATATTGGACATATAATTATTATAATTGGATATTATAATAAACATGTTGCAGGGATTAAAAAATTACAAATTAAAACAATTGCAAGGTTTACCAGTTCAAACGTTAAATATATTGTCTTTACAGTCTATTTAATTGAATATAAGTTGAAAAGGATTTGCAAATCATTGTATTTTGTTTTTATTCACGATTTACACAACCTGCCAACTTCACTGGTTTTGGGTTTTGTCTCATCAGCAAAATTATATCAAAAGAAGGCTTGACATACTGTATCTGAGGCTGCATGTCATGAGCCTATGTCGAACCTTGGCACAACATTCACATTCTTTGAGTTTCACCTGTACCATGTTGAACTTATTTTTACACTTGTATGATGATATGGTATGATACATCCATCCATCCATTTTCTACCGCTTAATCCCTTCGGGGTCACGGGGAGCGCTGGAGCCTATCTCAGCTACAATCGGGCGGAAGGCGGAGTACACCCTGGACAAGTCGCCACCTCATCACAGTGCCAACACAGATAGACAGACAACATTCACAGTCACATTCACACACTAGGGCCAATTTAGTGTTGCCAATCAACCTATCCCCAGTTGCATGTCTTTGGAGGTGGGAGGAAGCCGGAGTACCCGGAGGGAACCCACGGAGAACATGCAAACTCCACACAGAAAGATCCCGAGCCCGGGATTGAACCCAGGACTGCTCAGAACCTTCGTATTGTGAGGCAGACGCACTAACCCCTCTTCCACCGTGCTGCCCTGATACATATCACAGGAATTATGTTTTGGTTTTTCTTTGCTTTAAACAAAATATATTGACTCAAACTATGCCTGGACACATTCTTTATAGGCATTGCATCACTTTACATATTACAGGTGTCTTTGATTGGTGAGTTGCTTAACTGCACTTTAGTTGTATTTAGTCGTATTATACCGTGGTTTGGAAATTAGGGTCAATTTTTAAAATTAAAAACTAAAATTTTGGTTTGATTTTGGTATATTTTTTATTTTTATTTTATTTGCCTTCAACTCCAATTGGTAGGTAGAAATGACTACGCCACTAGGGACGGCGTGGCGAAGTTGGTAGAGTGGCCGTGCCAGCAATCGGAGTGTTGCTGGTTACTGGGGTTCAATCCCCACCTTCTACCATCCTAGTCACGTCCGTTGTGTCCTTGGGCAAGACACTTCACCCCTTGCTCCTGATGGCTGCTGGTTAGCGCCTTGCATGGCAGCTCCCTCCATCAGTGTGTGAATGTGTGTGTGAATGGGTAAATGTGGAAATACTGTCAAAGCGCTTTGAGTACCTTGAAGGTAGAAAAGCGCTATATAAGTATAACCCATATTACAGTCTTACGTTAATGCCTTTTTTAAGTTAGCAAAGAAGAAGTTATTACTGGGGGCGGTATAGCTCGGTTGGTAGAGCGGCCGTGCCAGCAACTTGAGGGTTGCAGGTTCAATCCCCGCTTCTGCCATCCTAGTCACTGCCGTTGTGTCCTTGGGCAAGACACTTTACCCACCTGCTCCCAGTGCCACCCACACTGGTTTAAATGTAACTTCGATATTGGGTTTCACTTTGTAAAGCGCTTTGAGTCACTAGAGAAAAGCGCTATATAAATATAATCCACTTCACTACTTCAGAAACAGTGTCACTAGAAATCAAGGCTTGTTATATGTGCAAAGGTAAACACTTGTATTGCATCTAATGACGTGTGTGGCCAGCTCTTTTTTTTTTTTTTTTCCACGATCATTCCTGACATTTCCCCCCTCCGTCATCCCAGTGTGACGTTCCCACAGCAGGCTGCCTGAGCGGTGGGAGCCTTTAATTCATCAAAGTGGGAAGGAGCTGAGAGACGGGAAAGGGAAAGGTTGGAGATGAATTTTTTATGATTGCTCTGCCGGCTTCAAGGGTGCAAAAATATTCTATGCTGTCTACCCTCTTTTTTTCCTTCTCCATAGAAATGACAGGCAGAGCCTCTGGGTGAGCAGACAAAAGCTATCCATCATAATCCTGCAGCCCGATGAAGCAATGCACCTCTTGGCCTGTAAGTGGAAATGACAACATGTCTCCTCTCACATAATAATAAAAATCAGTCAGCTGAAGCTCTGACTGACACCCTGGTACTTACTTCTGAGTCAATAACACCACAATACAATTATCATATGATAGTCTGCACGAGCTCACCATGCTCGCAGGGCTCACAAAGTAGCAGTATCAGATATTTGCCACCAATCACAGCAAGATGCAAATAATGACATACTGTAAGTATATTTCTGCATGGTCATCAATAAGAGCCAACACAAGAATACACATTTACATCCTGTACATCAGAAATGTACAGGACTTTGAATTAACAAATGTGGGAATAATATATTACACAAACTCCCATCAAATTAACTGTGGCCCAACAGGCACGAGACATTGATACAACATTGATTACACATACATGTCCTTTAAAAGTGACTTTGACACAACGTTGCAAAATAGTTGTATTTGTAAATTGAGACAACGTTGATGTCTAACAGTGGATCCACGTTGTTGGTTGGGAAATGACCAAATTTCAATCGTTGAATCAACGTCACAACCAGGGACTGCCGATGTTATCTGCCGATAAATGCTTTAAAATGCAATATCGGAAATGATCGGTATCGGTTTCAAAATGATCGGTATCGGTTTCAAAAAGTAAAATTTATGACTTTTTAAAACGCCGCTGTGTACACGGACGTAGGGAGAAGTACAGAGCGCCAATAAACCTTAAAGACACTTCCTTTGCGTGCCAGCCCAATCACATAATATCTACGGCTTTTCGCACACATAAGTGAATGCAAACATACTTGGTCAACAGCCATACAGGTCACACTGAGGGTGGCCGTATAAACAACTTTAATACTGTTACAAATATGCGCCACACTGTGAACCCACATCAAACAAGAATGACAAACACATTTCGGGAGAACATTCGCACCGTAACACAACATAAACACAACAGAACAAATACCCAGAACCCCTTGCAGCACTAACTCTTCCGGGGCGCTACAATATACACCCCCCGCTAGCCCCCCCCACCCAACCCCTAACCCCATGTTAAAAAAAATAATGCACTTTGTGACTTCAATAATAAATATGGCAGTGCCATGTTGGCATTTTTTTCCATACCATGAGTTGATTTATTTTGGAAAACCTTGTTACATTGTTTAATGCATCCAGCGGGGCATCACAACAAAATTAGGCATAATAATGTGTTAATGCACGACTGTATAAATCGGTATCGGTTGATATCGGAATCGGTAATTAAGAGCTGGACAATATCGCAATATCGGATATCGGCAAAAAAAACATTATCGGACATCTCTAGTCACAACCTGACTTTGTATGAATGTCGTCAAAAAGCATGCTGTTTCAACGTTGTATTTGTGTTGTAGAATATTGGTTGGGAAATGACCAAATTCCAATGGTCAAATCAACGTCACAACCTGACATTGAATAAACGTTGTCAAAAAGCATGTTGTTTCAATGTTGTATTTGTGTTGTAGAATATTTGGTTGGGAAATGTCCAAATTTCTATGATCAAATCAACGTCAGAACCCAACATTGTTTAAACGTCATTAAACAAAAAAGCATGTTGTTTCAATGTTATGTTTCAGTTGCTCAATGTCAGGACTTGTGCCTGCTTGGGTGTGTGCCTTTTCTTTGGATGTTGGTCTTTTTTTATGTTACACAACTGCTATTCAGACTCACATTTAAACTGTTGTTCACTGTCACTTTTTTAATGTTTAGCTTCACTTGTTTTGTTTTTTTTTACAATATGTGTGTCTCAGTATTAACACTTCTTTTTAAACTTGTGTGATAATTAATCATGTTAAAGAAAGTTGCCTTTTAAGATCACATTGCACCTTTGTCATTGAAGTTAGGAGCACTTGTTAACTTCTTTTTACACTTTTATGGCAATTAATAACATTAAATAAAATGTAAATCACCACATTAAGACCACTGGTTAACCTATTTTTACACTTGTATGGTCGTTAATAAAAACACTTTTGTTTGCAAATCACCTTTTAGGATAGCATTACACCTTTGTCAATGAAGTTAAGACCACTAGTTACCTTATTTTTACACTCGCGGGCCAGTCTACAGCATGAAAAGTCAACGAATCGCCTTTACGTATAGCATTACTGTACACTTTTGTCGTCAGTTAACTTCTTTTTACACTTGTGTGACATGTTCAGCGTGTCAAATGCAATTAAAAACACTTGCACTACAGTTTATGATCGTGACAGTTGATTATTTCTCCTTTCATTAATACCTTGTTCTCTATTGAAACTGAGCAGGATGGATCAACTTGTCTTTGATCTTGCAGGATCTTCCCAAGTCAGCCTTGAAAGATGCTTCTTAGATGCGTGCAGGTGTACCTAATGAAGTGTATGGTTGGCTAGAGAGCAAAGGGGTGTCCAAACCTTTTACAGTGAGGGCCGCATACATAAAAGACTGAAGGTTACGGGGGCCACTTTGACACATTTTGTACGTTAACGATACTGGAAACAATACAATGTAGGTCTATGGATAAATGCTAAACTATGAACTATGGATGTCCTTGGAAATCGGAAATTATCGGTATCGGTGTCAAAAAGTAAAATGTATGACTTTTTAAAACGCCGCCGTGTCCACGGACGTAGGGAGAAGTACAGAGCGCCAATAAACCTTAAAGGCACTGCCTTTGCGTGCCGGCCCAATCACATAATATCTACGGCTTTTCCCACACACAAGTGAATGCAAAGCATACTTGGTCAACAGCCATACAAGTCACACTGAGGGTGGCCGTATAAACAACTTTAACACTGTTACATATATGCGCCACACTGTGAACCCACACCAAACAAGAATGACAAACACATTTCGGGAGAACATCCGCACCGTAACACAACATAAACACAACAGAACAAATACCCAGAACCCCTTGCAGCACTAACTCTTCCGGGACGCTACAATATACACGCCCCGCTACTCCCTACCTCCCCCCACCTCAACCGCCCCCCCCCCCCCCCAACCCCACCCACCTCAACCTCCTCATGCTCTCTCAGGGAGAGCATGTCCCAAATTCCAAGCTGCTGTTTTAAGGCACGTTAAAAAAGATAATGCACTTTGTGACTTCAATATTAAATATGGCAGTGCCATGTTGGCATTTTTTTTTCCATACCTTGAATTGATTTATTTTGGAAAACCTTGTTACATTGTTTAATGCATCCAGCGGGGCATCACAACAAAATTAAGCATAATAATGTGTTAATTCCACGACTGTATGTATCGGTATCGGTTGATATCGGAATCAATAATTAAGAGTTGGACAATATCGGGATATCGGCAAAAGAGCCATTATCGGACATCCCTAATATGAACATAACATCCACATCTCAGCGTTGTGTTCAAAAACATAGTTTGGTCATTCTGGCTTAAATTTAGCATTTTCAAACATAAAAATGGCTAAATCGACTAAAAAATATCAATACTACAATAGTATTAGCCACCAGATTAGAATTTTGAAGCTGAACGCCTCACAGTCATGTAGTTTGGTGCTTGACAGTTAGCATGCTAACTGTTAGCATGCTAACTGGTTTTTTTTAAACTAATTTTGCATGTATAGGTTTCATGGTCATATAACTTGGTACTTGACGCATTCTAGCTGTCTCGCGCATTTCAGCATCTCCAAGCAGAAATTGCATATTCTAGTTTTTTTGTGTATTGTTCTACTCCGGGAAGTGTTTATTTTGTCTTAACAATGTGCAAATAAAAAACAAGCTGCAGGCTGCAAATGGCCCCCCGGGCCGCACTTTGGACACCCCTGGTATAGCATATAGCAGCCCTGGGCAAATTAAGGCCTGTTAAACTTTTCAATCTGGCCCGCCGGACATTCCCGAATATTGTTTTTAGATCTTTAAGATGGAAACTGTAGCTGCCATTATGATGTGCAGTGAGGTTTTACAATGACCGTAAGTCTTCAACTATACAAAGTATTTCAATGGTTGGAATCTGCGCTTTTGCATGATATACTAGTTACTATGGTAATCTACGTCACAGCAGCTCAGACCAGGCACCAAGCAGTGTGGGTGGGGAGCGTTTCCACAGAGTGTCTGCCTGAAATGCAGGTGTCAGGGAGATTTCTACAAGAAAGTTCTAAAGCTTAGTGATATATCAAATATATCAGATTGTAGGTGTTTTTTTTACCCTTCGCGTTCATATTTCGTTGTGTTTGTTGCATTTTTGTTGCGTTTCGCTTGATTGTAAAATATGTCGATCGAGAGAGAGTGTGACGTTCATATGCTGTCAATATTCAGTGTTTTATCGTTCATAGTTAAGAAACTATAAAGAGGTTCCGCAGCCTCCGAAGCAGAACCTCCAGGTTCTGTAACAGCTTCTTCCCTCAGGCCGTAAGACTCTTAAACGCACCATAATAATCCCCTCAATTCCCCCCAAAAATGGATTAACTCGCTGGAATACAAAGACAATATAACATACATGCATAAACGTGGATGCATATGCAAAAGTGCAATATATTTATCTGTACAGTAATCTATGTATTTATATCTGCACCTTATTGCTCTTTTATCCTGCACTACCATGAGCTGATGCAACGAAATGTCGTTCTTATCTGTACTGTAAAGTTCAAATTTGAATAACAATAAAAAGGAAGTCTCTAAGTCTTGTGAAACCCATATTCTTTATTTTCATGTACATTCTGGGTGTCTCATTCAGTTAAAAAAAAAAAGTGTAAATCTCCATTCTGTTTTTTTAAGGCGGTCTGTCATAACGTTTTAGCATTCAATCAGACATTATTGTGAGGTTTCGTATTAGTGTTCCTAAAAATAGATATACCGCCCGCCGAGCTTCATTGTAAAATATGTCGATAGAGAGGAGGTGTGATGTTCATATGTTGTCAATATTCAATGTTTTATCGTTCATAGTTAATATTGTAAATACCACATTCTTTATTTTCATGTACATTCTGGGTGTCTCATTCAGTAAATCTCCATTCTGTTTTTTAAGGCGGTCTGTCATAACGTTTTAGCATTCAATCAGACATTATTGTGAGGTTTTGTATTAGTGTTCCTAAAAATAGATATACCGCCCGCCGAGCTTGACCGTAAAATATGTCGAAAGAGAGGGGGTGTGACGTTCATATGTTGTCAATATTCAGTGTTTTATCATTCATAGTTAATATTGTAAATACCACATTCTTTATTTTCATGTACATTCTGGGTGTCTCATTCAGTAAAAAAAAAATTTGTAAATCTCCATTCTGTTTTTTAAGGCGGTCTGTCATAACGTTTTAGCATTCAATCAGACATTATTGTGAGATTTTGTATTAGTGTTGCTAAAAATAGATATACCGCCCACCGAGCTTCATTGTAAAATATGTCGAAAGAGAGGGGGTGTGTCGTTCATATGTTGTCAATATTCAGTATTTTATCGTTCATAGTTAATATTGTGAATCCCACATTCTTTATTTTCATGTACATTCTGGGTGTATCATTCAGTAAATCTCCATTCTGTTTTTTTAAGGCGGTCTGTCATAACATTTTAGCATTCAATCAGACATTATTGTGAGGTTTTGTATTAGTGTTCCTAAAAATAGATAAACCGCCCACCGAGCTTCATTGTAAAATATGTCGATAGAGAGGGGGTGTGACGTTTATATGTTGTCAATATTCAGTGTTTTATCGTTCATTGTTAATATTGTAAATCCCACATTCTTTATTTTCATGTACATTCTGGGTGTCTCATTCAGTAAAAAAAATTTAAAATTCCATTCCGTTTTTTAAGGCGGTCTGTCATAACCTTTTTAGCATTCAATCAGACATTGTGAGGTTCTGTATTAGTGTTCCTAAAAATAGATATAACGCCCACCGAGCTTCATTGTAAAATATGTCGATAGAGAGGGGGTGTGACGTTCATATGTTGTCAATATTGAGTGTTTTATCATTCATAGCTAATATTGTAAATACCACATTCTTTATTTTCATGTACATTCGGGGTGTCTTTCAGTAA
The DNA here is from genome assembly GCF_033978685.3 of Nerophis lumbriciformis. Lineage (NCBI taxonomy): Eukaryota > Metazoa > Chordata > Actinopteri > Syngnathiformes > Syngnathidae > Nerophis > Nerophis lumbriciformis. The sequence continues at coordinate 16,800,082 of NC_084549.2, read as the reverse complement.
AAAAAATTTGGAAATCTCCATTCTGTTTTTTAAGGTGGTCTGTCATGTTTTTAGCATTCAATCAGACATTATTGTGAGGTTTTGTATTAGTGTTCCTAAAAATAGATATACCGGCCCCCGAGTCAAATTAATGCCCGGGTCTGGCACATAGCATGGTGTAATCTAGATGTGTATGTGAATTAATTCAGTAAATTCACCATTCTGTTCTATGGTTATCATCACATGCACTAATTTCTGCAACTTTTGGGCCGTTTGACTTTGGATTTTCCCTTTTTTAGGAATAAATCCCTGCAGAAATGCGATTTTTTGTTCTACCCTCAGTGGTCGCCTGTGGCCTCTACTTGAACCCCCCTCTGTGTGTCACTGTTTCACATTTCAACATATGGCCCCTTGCTTTAGGGATGAAAGGCTCTCCTTGCCCGCGGCCTACTGTGAATGAGCTTTACTATGAACTTCTCTCATTTGTGCCTTTTTTTTTAAGTGCACACTTCAAAGGCCCCTCACTCCATAGGTGGCGGGGTGGGAAGCGGAGCATATGGCGTCTTAAAAAGCCAGAAAGGATTCACCTCATACCTCGCTTGAATTCCTCCAGCATCACATCCAGCTTGGTGTCGTGGAAGACGCAGTGCATGGGATGCTTGTAGAACTCCGTGATGGTCTTCAGGGGGGTGCAGTCGTCCGGGTCCACGAAGGCCAGGTCCTTCACAAACAGGATGTCCACGATGTTGGACCGCTCGTTCTCGTAGACCGGGATCCTGGTGAAGCCGCTCTGCATCACGTCGGACATGGTGCCGAAGTCCAACACGGCGTCCGAGCCCAGCATGTAGCAGTCGGACAGGGGGGTGAGGACGTCCTCCACCGTCTTGGTCCTCAGCTCCAGGGCCCCTTGGATGATGTTGAGCTCCTCCTTGACCAGGTCGTGGTACGGGTCCGTGACTCTCAGCATGGCCACCAGCTTCTCCCGGGTGTAGAAGCTGCTGATCTCTTGGTGGAGTAGGAAGTCCAGGATCTTGGAGACGGGGTAGGCGATGGGGAGGAAGAGGAGCATGAGGAGCCGGGTGGCGAAGAGGGTCTTGGAGGCGATGGCCAGGCTGTGCCGGGACGCCACGGAGTGAGGCAAGATCTCCCCTATGAAGAATATCCCTAAGGTGCAGGAGGCCGTGGAGAGGAGGGTCATGCCCAGGATCTGACACATCCACACCACGAAGCAGGTGTTGGTGAGCACGTTGCCCAGCACCACGGTGCACAGGATGTAGTTGCCGTGCTTGCGCACCGACTCGATCTTCCGCGCGTACTTCTGCTCCTTCTCCGTGCCGCTGTTCTGCAGCACCCGCAGCTCCACGGGGTCCAGGGCCAGCATGCTGATGTTGAGCCCGCTGCAGAGCGCGGAGAGCCCCAGCAGGAGCACGGAGACCCCCGCCTGCAGCCAGGCGTCCGCCTCCGCCGGCCTCTCCACCACCGCCAGCCAGAAGTCCCTGGTGCTGAAGTGTTGCCACTTGACGCCGTCAAAGGCGCACATGGAGTAGTATTTCACCGCCTCGCCCCGCCGGAGGTGCTTGGCGAGCAGCTCCACCAGCACCGAGTTGTGGCTGGACGCGGACCTGGAGGAGCCCAGCAGCTCAATGTCAGAGCTGCGGGCGTTCTCCTCCGCGCACGGGTTCCCCCCGGTCCTCCCTCCGCCGTCCTCCTCCACGAAGGCGATCCACGGCGCCGAGTCCGCCGCCTCGCTCCCGTTCGAGTAGTACACCCTCAGCACGAAGCGAGTCCCCTCCGTGGCTCTCAGGACGCCGTCCTGCACGGACAGCTCCCCGCTCCGGGTGTCCTCCGGCCGGACGCCGAGCAGCGCGGAGGTCGGCGCCGGCAGCCAGCAGGGCAGGACGAGGAGGAGGAGGAGGAGCAGGCGAGGCGGAGGATGCAGGATGCTGCAGCGAGCATCCGCAGCATCCGCAGCCATCATTGCTGAGTGGAGTGGAGTGGAGTGGATGGGGGTGTGTGGGGGGGAGCTGGGTCACGTGGTGTGCAAGGATGGAGCAGCTGCATGGGTGGTCGTGCAAGCCACGGCGCGGGTGTGTCACACCGGAGCCCTTTAAATATGTACGACACGCACCCGTGACGTCTTAATTTGCGCGCTAAAAATAGAAGCGTCCGTGGATGTTGCTCAGAAGTTCAAAAACATTTGAATATTTAATTAATACTAACATGCGCCATGAAGGAACACTATCAGCTCGGCTGTTGGAGTATGTGTACCGGTAGTCACCACTAGATGGCAGCATTGCCCGCTCTATCAGAACATGCATAGGCAGCGTCTATTCATAGAGAGCAGTGCATGAGACTACTTTAAAGCAGTGGTTCTCAACCTTTTTTCAGTGATGTACCCCCTGTGAATTTTTTTTAAATTCAAGTACCCCCTAATCAGAGCAAAGCATTTTTGGTTAAAAAAAGAGATAAAGATGTAAAATACAGCACAATGCCATCAGTTTCTGATTTATTTAATTGTATAACAGTGCAAAATATTGCTCATTTGTAGTGGTCTTTATTGAACTATTTGGAAAAAAAGATATAAAAATAACTAAAAACTTGTTGAAAAATAAACAAGTGATTCAATTATAAATAAAGATTTTTGCACATAGAAGTAATCATCAACTTAAAGTGCCCTCTTTGGGGATTGTAATAGAGATCCATCTGGATTCATGAACTTAATTCTAAACATTTCTTCACAAAAAAAAGAAATCTTTAACATCAATATTTATGGAACATGTCCACAAAAAATCTAGCTGTCAACACTGAATGTTTAATTGTAATGAATGGAATAGCCTTGATTTGATGTTCAGTTTATGAACTTACATTCATATTTTGTTGAAGTATTATTCAATAAATATATTTATAAAGGATTTTTGAATTGTTGCTATTTTTAGAATATTTAAAAAAAAATCCCACGTACCCCTTGGCATACCTTCAAGTACCCCCCAGGGGTACGTGTACTCCCATTTGAGAACCACTGCTTTAAAGGACAAGTATTCTCTTCAAAACTCGGATTGCTGTTCAAAGTTCTCGTAAAATGTGTGGAAATGTTTTCTACATTGTGGCTGGTAATTTTTAACAAGATAAAAACTGTAATGCATGAATAAATACAAAGAGTGCACAGTCTTATCAAGTCCAATTCCTTGTGTTTTAAATTAAGTTAATTAAAATTAAAGTACCAATGATGGTCACACACACACTACTAGGTGTGGCGAAATTATTTGTAATACTTGGCCAGTAAATCTGATTCTGATAACCATTGAGACACTTATATTGCATTTTATGTAAATATATGTGACATGTAAACAAATAAATAAATAAAGCACATTACATTTAATAATACTTGAATGTGCGACTAAAAACAACACATTGCATATCATAGAAAAATACAAATGTAACATTTGCTTGATATACTTTTTTAAACCTTATTTCCAAGCCTTTTTTTTATTTTGGGGGGTTACATTTTAACAGCAGAAACCACAAGCCTTTACATTAGGTACACCTAGAAAATATGCTACATATTTTAATACTACACAACTATTTGTTTTTTGTTTTTACAAACAAAAAGAAAATTTTGCTTTTTATTGTGCTTTCAAATGTAGAACTCGGGCTTGTATAAGAGACATAACAACGCAAAAACTGCACATTTAAAACAAAATGTATTTAACTTTTGACTAAGTATAACATGATTAGTCCTTATGTGCGTACATTTTAATGGAAGAGACCACAAGCCATAACATTAGGTACACCTAGAAAAGTTGCTATATCTTTTAATATTGCACAACTTATTTTTATTTTATTTTATTTTTTACAAAGACAATAAAGCACATTTTGCTTTTTAATTGTGCTTTTAAATGTAGAACTCGGGCATGTATAAGAAACGCAACAACTGCACATTTAAAACAAAATGTATTTAACTTTTGACTAAGTAGAACATGGTTATTTCTTATGTGCGTACATTTTAATAGCACAGACCACAAGCCATAGCATTAGGTACACCTAGAAAATATTCTATATCTTTTAATACTGCACAACTGTTATTTATGTTTTTTTGTTTTGTTTGTTTTTTACAAAGACAATAAACCACATTTTGATTTTTATTGTGCTTTCAATGTAGAACTCATGCATGTATAAAACACAGCAACGCAGAAACTGCACATTTAAAAAAACAATGTATTTAACTTTTGACTATAAGTATAACATGGTTATTCCTTATGTGTGTAAATTTTAATAGCACAGACCACAAGCCATAGCATTAGGTACACCTAGAAAATATTATATATCTTTTAATACTGCACAACTGTTATATTTATGGGTTTTTCTTCTTCTTTTTTTTACAAAGACAATAAACCATATTTTCATTTTTATTGTGCTTTCAAATTTAGAACTCGGGCATGTATAACAAACACAGCAACGCATAAACTGTACATTTAAAAAACTAAATGTATTTAACTTTTAACTATAAGTATAAAATGGTTATTCCTTATGTGCATAAATTTTAATAGCAGAGACCACAAGCCATAACATTAGGTACACCTAGAAAATCTGCTATATCTTTTAATACTGCACAACTGTTTTACGAAGACACTAAAGCACATTTTGCTTTTTATTGTGCTTTCAAATGTAGAACTCGGGCATGTATAAGAAACACAACAACGCAAAAACTGCACATTTAAAACAAAATGTATTTAATTTTTAAGTGACTAAATATAAAATGATTATTCCTTGGCCTACACAAAAAGATATCGTCCAAATGCATTTATTGTAGTTTTTTTAAATTCATATTTAATGTCGGTATATGATGTTTTTGGCTATCGTTGGAAAACTACACTTTTGGTTTTGGTTTTCATTTGTTTTAAATAATTTTAAATGAATTGTTTGACTTAAAAAATATTGTCCCCATTTTGATTTAATCTTCTTGAGCGTCACCCATAAAATAGACACAAACATGGATGCTTATAGTAAATAAAAGCACTGTATAGCAACGTATTCTTCGCCTGTTGATTTGTTTGTTAGATAAAGACTTTTCCCGTTAAAAAGAAGCGTCTTCCATACTATATGCTCCAAAATGTTTTCTTTTCAAAGCATATTTGTTAAATAATTCACCATAAAGTGACGTTTCTCTTTTTGTGCAGTTGAGGAATGAATTAGGAGTGAGGCGTTCATGCGTAAAAACAAAAACAGAAAAAGTTGCGTGCTGCTATAACACGAGAGTTTATATGTTTTTTTGTCGAGTTTTTCCACCAAAGTGGAGTCCAAAGTGTTCTTTACTCGTGTGTGTTATATTTGTCTTGCAGTTTGCTGCTCCCGTGTGAGAGACATCCGTGACCCCGAACATCCACTGACCGCCTGTGGTGACGTTGGCTCTTGCGCACCGTGCGCTGCTTAAAAAAAAACCCACTTTATTTATGTTGCATGTCTTTCTAGTCTGCACACTGCACAACTATAAGTATTTTTCCGTTCCGCATGCGTGCAGCCATAGTTTAACTCACCATAGATCTTGATTTAGCCACAAAAAAGGTTTCTTCAAATCTTAAAAAGTAACAGTGTATTTAAATAATTACGCACAAAAAAAATGTTGGGTTAAAAAATAACCCAATTTTAACCCCGATTCAGAAAAGGACGAACCCCTTTATTTTGGTTATTCTAACTCAACATTTTGGGTTGATTTTTTTCAACCCAACATTTGCGTTGAATTATTAAACCCAAAAAGTTGAGTTATGCCAACTAAATGTTGGGTTATTCCCAACCAAACTATTGGGTTGAATTATTCAACCCAAAAGTTGAGTTATGCTAACTCAATGTTGGGTGATTGTAAATAATGTTCATGAGATCAATCCATAATAAAATTCCCTTCAAGAAAAAAGTAACTTTTTAATTTAAAAAAAAAAAAGCCTTTTAACCCAAAAATGCGTTACTCGTTGAAAAACAACCCAAAAAATGGTTCTTAATTTTTAAAACCCAGTAATTGAGTTAAAATAATACCCTTCTAATTCAAAAAATTTATTGCTATTCATAAAAATAACTCCACAATTTAACCCAACACCAGCAACTCATAAATTGGGTTATCAAAAATAACCCAGCAGCTATAGTGTGTCGTCATAAAAGTGTTGACTTGAAAATTGCATTCAAATCATTCAGATGACAATATATTTTTTTTTACTGCAACTACATGTTGTGCAAAAACAGTCCATATTCGCGTTTTTTTAATAATGTCATAACGACCATATAATTTCTTAAGATTCATATAAAAATAGTGTTGCATTTACACGTATTTTTGTCTCACACGTAGTGAAATAGCCCTTAAACTGTGTGAGTTAACTATTTAAATAAACACGTGAACAACTATACCAAAAACTACAACTTTAACCTAAAAAAAACAAAAAACAATTGCACGGCAATGTAAGAATGCAGTGGACTTTTATTTGTTTTACCCTCATAATAAAACAATAACATTCATGAAGTTTTGCTTTGAACTTGCATTGAAGATTTAATGCAGGCTAAGCTAACATATTGTTTTGTACATTTTTATTTACTTATTTATTTATTTATTTATTTATTTTTTAGCAATTTATCTAATACTTGTTTTAAATGAGAATAACAGATTAAAATGTATTAAAAGTTTAAACACTGTAAAAAAAAATGTCATTGGAAGTTCACAGTAAATCACTGGCCAATACAAAGTAACATTTACAGTGTTCTAGTTAAATACTGTAATGTTTACACTCATTTGTTGTAAGGTTATAGTAAATGATTTGATTACTAGTATTTTTTTAAACTGTGAAATAATACTGTTTAATGCTGAGAATTAATCCTAAAATTGCTTTTAAAAAAATACACACACTTTTTGCAACAAGTACAACTTTAACCCCCCAAAATACTATTGCACAACCATGTAAAACAGTGGCATAATAAACCAATAACATAAATGTAAATTTACTTCATTTTTGCTTTGTATGGAAGCATTATTGTAGCCAAATAATTTGGCTACAATCAATCAATCAATCAATGTTTGTTTATATAGCCCTGAACATTTTGTACAGTATTATACAAAACCATAATCATTTGTTCCATTTTTTAAAGCAATTTACTTAATACTTTTTTTATGATAATACCACACAAAAACAGAGCAAAATGTATTTAAAGTACAGTTACACTGTATGATCTTTCATTATAAATTCACAGTAAACACCTGGCTGATAATGACATCATACATTGACAGTAACATTTTCACATTTATAAGGGCACTGTCATTTTTACAATCATGTGTTGATTATAGTACATTTTGATGACAGTATAATATGGTCAAAGGCACGATGTTCATTCATTCATTTTTCATTCATTTTTTATTTATCTCCTTAATGTGCATTTTTGATCAATAGACAAACTCGAACAACAAAACACATTTTTACACACCTATGCTTGAGAAGGAACAGGATGATGAAAATCTTATATTTCCTGCCCCCTTCATGTTTGCAGAAAACTTTATATTTACAAGTTAATTGTCCATGCACAAATATCCAGGTAAAAGCTTTCTCTATTTGAAATGTAAAATGTGTTT